>NC_135497.1:142751786-142764286 GCF_052857255.1 Amblyomma americanum
CCTTGCACCTTGGTGCCGTCCGAACTGACTCGTCTACCCCCTGCTTCGATTCGCCAGTTCTGATGGCACTAGCCCCGTCTGCCGCCTCCCTCTCCCCGGTACGTATGCTTTTGTTCTGCCCCGCTCACGCGACCTTGCAGCATCCCGGAAGGCCGGCGTTCTACGCGTTGTCGAATCCCTGTCGGCAGACATTGCCAAGTTTCCTTGCTCGGCCCCCTTTTCCTGGCGCAGTGGCCAGCAGCACGCGCGATCTCGCTCGGGGTGTATTGAGGGCTCTCTCGTGTCCGGCGAGGGCGGCCACCGCGGCTGATCCCCGATCACGGCCCTGTCACGGGCTTGACGCGGCCGGCCGGAATGGGCGGCCCCCGACCCGCGCAGACGGCGGCGGAAGAACCGGTGCAGCCGCCGCTCTGTCCGCCTCGCTTCTTCCCGAAATAACGCCGCCGCGCCACAGTGCAGCCAAAAGCGGGACTTGTCTGCGGCGGAGGGCAACGGCCTTTCGGGCCTCCTCCTCCTCCGCCGGGGAGCGGTGGCCCCGGCGGTGCAATGGTTTCACGCTCCAAGGTGCGCGCACTGCGGTTGCGCAACATTGCTCCCTTGTCCATCGGCAGGGCAATGAGCTCCCACGAAACGAACTCCCACGAGCCGGCGGGCACCGGTAGTTACTCCGAAAGCGAATAGTGCTCCAGGTGTGGTAAAAATCCTCGTGCTTCGTGTGCGCGTTTCGTTTTTGTTTTTTAGGCATAGAAATGCGTTCGGTTTGCTTTAGAAAACCCCTGGTAATTCATTTAATACAACTCGAGCTCGTTCACGATTGTTCTCAGCGCCATCGGAGGGTAACGTGCCCCTAATGTCACTACGGCGTCGATAACATGCAGCCCAGCCTGCGTCTTCCAGCAGGCGCGCTGCAGCGAGGAGAACTCTGGCCGTGATTTGTTTCCCTCATAGTTGTTGTACCGGCCCTCTGCCGGCCATATACACCGCGCACATCGTAGCGGCCAAGGAACGCTAGCTGCGTCCCTGGTGGTTCACTCCGCTTTCTCTCTCAAGTTACATTTCCATAGCTGCACACTAAAAGGAGAGTTCTTGCCGGCAGACATCCCCCCCCCCCCCCCCCCCCACCTCTTCGTAACACGAACAATGCTTCAGATGAGTTCATTGGTAGGAAGAGCACTCGCGAAGTCGATCTGTGTTTGCATGCTTGTAATAAAGGGCCCTGCTTTCTCGTTTTCTGTGACCGCCGCTCCTACGCCTTTAGTGGCAGCAAGAAAAACCTCGCGGAAATTCTGTTTAGCCCGAATAATCGCAATCAGAATCTCATTGTAATTACGTTGAATGGCGATTCGGTAAAATTGAGAAGAATATAAAGTCACAAAAGCTCCCAAGTTTCCAACGGTATCGAATAGAGGGCACTGTATGAAAATTTCTTACGGAGAGACCACGTAGCACGTCATTGTTTCTTCTCGTATAATTTTTTTTTAACAGTGCATCTACGTCAAACGCATTTTCTCAACGGGAAGCTGTTTACGAACGCAGTTTTCACGCATACATCGTAAGATTTCACTACGGCGATCAATATATCCGCTTATCTCTCCTCGGGACGCTTGTAGTTTTCTGCTATCTATTCTTGTAAAAAATGCTCCCCATTTGTTTCCCGTTGTAGTCGTAACTACTATGCGCGAGTGTGGGACAAACTTTATAAGTAAGATTTCGTTACGCATCCGACGGTTAGACCATTCCTGTCAATATGTTCGTAACAGCATCTAAGAATATTCCGCAGCTACCTCACAACCAAAAGTGTTGTTCAAGAAAGCTGGACTTCAGTCACAGCTTCAATGTGAAACTTCCGTATTACTCTTGTAGACTTTTCCGGATCAAGTACTCGTTGGGCTCTGCATTCAAGGCCTCATATGCTGCGCTTGTGTGCTTAAGTTCTCGGTTGGGTAATGACTTAGACAATTCTTGTGTTCGAACAGGTCGACCTGTCTTTATGTTTTCTTTATCGCATTTTTTTTTCTGCGCTATATGAGCGGACAACGGAGGAATGCTTGGGGTCCACGCGTAGGACCGAAAATGCCAACTCGTGTTCAGATCAGCGCTGAGTGGTGTTACTTAAATACCCAAAGAATAATAATAATTAGTTTTTTGGGGGGAAAGGAAATGGCGCAGTATCTGTCTCATATATCGTTGGACACCTGAACCGCGCCGTAAGGGAAGGGATGAAGGAGGGAGTGAAAGAAGAAAGAGAAATAGGTGCCGTAGCGGAGGGCTCCGGCATAATTTCGACCACCTGGGGATCTTTAACGTGCACTTACATCGCACAGCACACGGGCGCCTTAGCGTTTTGCCTCCATAAAAACGCAGCCGCCGCGGTCGGGTTCCAAAGGATTGCCGTCCGCACATCTTTGCACGAACATTGAATTGAACCTAACTGAATCGTTTCGTTTGGTTTTATGGGGTTCAGCGTCCCAAAGCGACTAAGCTGTGAGGCGAGCCGTAGCGGATGGCTCCGAATAATTTCGACCACCTGGGGCTCTTAACGTGCGCTGACATCGCACAGCACCCGGGTCTCTATAGCATTTCGCCTCCATCGAAATGCGACCGCCGCGACCGGGATCGAACCCGCGTCTTTCGGGTCAGCAGCCGAGCACCATAACCCACTGAGCCACCGCGGCGACGACAGCCGAATCGACAGTGCGCCACTGGACACGTTGGCGTTATTTATTCGCATTCGTGCAAGACCTAAACGATTGCACTCCACAGACGGCGAGCTACATCAGACTCAGTGAAAACGTGAATATTGAGTGTTATAGCATGCGTTTGGTGGTCGCCAGGTCCAGTGTGTGTTTCATTCCCTTATGCGAAACAAGCAGCCGGCGCCGCTGTCAGACACCAACCTGTCCTTTAATGTCTAAGTTGTCCACGTCAATTAAAAATATTAATATTTGTTCTGTGTGTGAGGTCCGTCGAATCCTCCCGATTTCTTTGCCACATGCGTTCCAGCGTGCGTTGGTTAAGGGGGCTGCTCACAGCACCAGCAGCGCTCTCCCTCCACTTCCGTGTGTTGTCCCCCAGCCTCAGAAATGGCAGGGCTAAAAATAAAGAATGGGAATTATATAAAGCGCAGTTTTGCACAACCTGTCTCGCTTTCGTGCCTATTACATTCAACTCGTCCCGTCGGGTATATTACCGGAGCCCCTCGCAAATTGCACGCTCTGTAAGTGGTCTGCAAGGCCGAGCTTGCAGTGCTGTTGCAACACGGGACGCTATGTCGCTCTGTTGCGGGCCACACGGGACGCTATGCGGAGGAGGCGAACCAGGCGCAAGTGGAGATTCGCGCCTAGTGCCGGCTGAGGTTCCCGTCATCGGCGGACGGAGCTGCCGTTGAAAGAAGCGGCGATCATTCTAAGTGGCGACTGCGACGCGCAGCATCGGTGTACACCGTCATAGTTGACTCGGTATTAGATGCCCGATTCCAGTCGGGCGTACCCTCATCCGAATGGCCGCTCATGTCACGCGTCGGCGTTGGGCTGCGCCCCGTCCGGCCTGCAGCAATGCACCGCGTGACGGTGCACGGCTCAGCGAACAACGGCATCCATGGGGAGGAGGCGAAAGGAGGATTTTTGCGGCCGACCTGACGCATATCTCTCCAGCCGCAACCACTGTGTAAAATAAGCTAAGAATGACGGCCGGTAAAGGCTGACGTGTTCACGCACGCGGTATAGCTGATGACCCGTGGCTTTGAGTACATTAGATGAGCGAGGCGTCAGCGGAAACGTTCACCTGCCGTTTCACATATCTACAGGGTTCCGCCGCGGGACTGAAATGACCGGCTCTCCAAAAGGCGGAGGAACGACATATGGCAACTCGACCTCGCGGCCTTGCCCGCACATCTTTTCCTGGCTTATTCGGATGCAAACTTTTGCGTCCGGGAAATATGCGCATGCGTGCAATCATTACGAGCCATCGATTTCCTCTTGCTGAGTTGGCAGCGCCTCCCTCTCTTTTTTTGTTGTTGTTGTTGTTGACCTCACACAATGGCACATACCCACAAGGGGGATTGGCCATAAGCAGGCGGTGACTATTTAACTGACCAGTTGCATGTGGCAAGCATGGGATGACCTACCAAAATTTGGATCGCACAGTTTTCGTAGCCGAGGTGGTTGCAGGAGGTTAGGGGGGTCATACAAACTAAAATTTAGGCAAAGAAGGGGTAGGGATTACTATAAGTGGTAGTAAAAACCGAAATACAGAAGCTGATAATGGGATGGGCAGGACGAAAGCTCATGAAGGTAGACGTTTTGATTCTAGTAGATAATTTTGAACGGCAGAGCAAACATTCCCATTGGTATGGCCAAGCATAGAAGCGCCAAGAGACAGAATAACCGCAGAAGACAGGCGCAAACTGAGATTCTGTATTGGAACTTCTAATAGTCGCCTCCTAATCGATGAGTAGCGACGGCAAAAAAGAAGAAAGTGCTCTATTGTTTCCGGCTCCGCACAATACGGACACAATGGGGAGATCGCCAGACCAGGCCTGTATAGGTAAAAATTTAGTTGCCGCACTCGGCAACGAAGCCTCGTGAAGGAAACTTCAAGATTGCGCGATCGCCAGACTGAGCTTCTCCATGGGAACAGTAGGTGCTGGAAGTCGTCCAAGGAAGTAAGCGCTGATGCGCCCAATTCGTTCATTACAGTGTACCGTCGAAAGCGTGCCGCCGTGATGTAAGCAGTTGTTGGAAGCGGGTCAACAATCGGTCCACTCAGGGCTGCCTTCGCTAAAGCATCAGCTGATTCATTTAATAGAAGGCCCCTGTGCCCAGGAACCCAAAGAAATCGAATTGATGTGATGTGTGGAGGGATCAGGAATTTTAGAATCCGAAAGAGCTGCGATTCAGTGGACGCCGAGAGGGAAGTGCATAAAGATAACGAGTCCGTAATTATTATTACTGCTGATAAAGAAATTGGTACCTTGCGCAGAGCGAGAACCACTGCTAGAAACTCAGCCAGATAGATAGGAGTGAAATCTTAAAGACGGAGAGAAAAGGACCATTCAAGGTACTGGGAGTAAATACCTACACCTGCCTTATCTGCACACACCGAGCCATCAGTCGCAATTGCAACATGTGAGCTGAAGGTCGACAAATAATCCTGCAACATACCATTTAACCATGAGAAAGGCAGTAATTTTGCATTACGTGGATAAATGTCATCGTAGATGATAGACACATTTGCAGGGATGGACCGCACCGGAAAAATTTCAGGTATTCGCACGTTGAGTGGGCCCAGCAAAGATTCAACGAAACAGATTTGGGGAGTTTGAAGGCGAGACCATCCGACACCCAAGAACTCCGCTCGCTGCCCTAGGAAGATCAACTCGGATGCATGCTGCTCCGAGTCGCAAAACTTTAAAAACGTTTGTACTGTCAAAAGGCGAAACCTTGCAGTAAGAGACGGCACCCGCGCTGCAGATACAAAACATTGTTTGCCACGAATTTAGGGAGACCCAAACACAGGCGCAGAGCTTCTCGCTCTAAGAGCAGAAGTGGGCGCAGTTTGTATGCAGCTGCTCCAGAAAACAAAACGCAACCGAATTCCAAGATTGGCCGGATATACATTTTGTAAATCAGCAGAAGAGCATGTCTGCGCATACCGCAGCGAGGGCTACTCATCCTTCGCAGAAGGCCTACCGCCCGAATCCCTTTCGCAGCAACCTGATCTATATGTGACCGCCAAGAGAGAGAGGAGTCATAAGTTACCCCGAGATACTTTAGGGAACATACCTGAGGAATGACATGATGACGATAAGACAATGAAATGTGTACCTGTTGAGTAACCGGAAAAGGTAACAAAGCGCACTTGTTTACATTAAGACTTAAGTGTAATTCAGATAACCATCGGTCAAGGGAATTTAAATATGACTGTAAAACCATATACACAGAATGTAAATCACTCGCAGCAGCAAAGAAAGCTATATCGTCTGCATACACGTACGTAGTCACGTCAGGGGAAGTCGGAATTGAACTGAGTAAGAGGTTGAATAGAACAGGGGAGAGAACTGCACCTTGAGGCACACCTCTAGATTGATGAAATTTCCTTGTAGAAACTCCGCGTTGACAACAATAAAATTCTCTGTCAGCCAGGAAAGCTGACACCCATTCCACAAAATAACTTGGCAAGCCCAGAGCACGTAGTCTGTACATCAGAGGCCCATGTTCGACACTGTCATATGCTTTCGAGATGTCTATAGAGTTACCAGCGCAGCATACTGTCGACGCCGGCGCGCTAGTCGGACACGGATTTCGAGGTCAGTATGCGCACACCATATAGAGCACCCAGGCTTGAAACCAATCTGACAGGGGTTAAGTAGTCCCTTTTCAGTAATAATGGGCATGATTCGTCCATACAGCACGCGTTCAACCAATTTCACCAGATTCGATGTCAATGAAATTGGTCGAAGACCGCAGCGGTGGCGAAGTGGTTGAGCATCCGCCTCGTATGCGGGAGGTGCGGGGTTCGATCCCCAGTGCCGCCGGGTACCCACCGGTGATACAATGGGTACAAGCTTTCCCCTGGTCTGGTGCTCGGCTTATTTAGGGTGAAATGCTTGGGAAATGGGTCTCTGACCCCACCTTGAGAAAAAGAAAAAATACCTTGTGACATGGCGCTCTTTGGCCATAGCTGCCCTAGCGCCATAAAAATCCATCATCATCATCAAATTAATCGAATGTTGTCTAAGACCAACCCTTCGCCTGGCTTTTTAAGCACCGGGATAATTTTGGAAACACGCCATACATCCGGGATCCATGTGGGGAGCGTTTCAGCCTTGTTTCTTCATTTTTTTTTCTCCTCTTGTAGGACTGCCAATCACCTGCCCAGCTTTCTAAGGCCGACAGTGTGCCTAACACAAGTACAAAGCGTGTACGAGATTGCGTAATGGCAGCGCATTCCGCTTTTGGTACCTGCTTGTTTAAGAAATACGCAGTGAAAACGCAAGTGCAAATACAAGGCATCTGCATTTCTGTGGAGTCAGTGTTGCCACTCGAAACAGCAGCGAAAAAATTTTGCGAGCCTGAAACATGTGAGAGCGCGACATGATGCGCCGAATTTCAGGAAAGCCCTGCTGATAGACGGAGGGAATTATTTATTTCAGAATACTGCAGGCCACTGCTTGACCCAAGCAGGAATGGCTGTACCTACAACTTATATTCGGCAAACACTTGCAGTACTTGCAGTACTCTTGACCCAGGTTGTTCAGAATGCAGCCACGGAATACAGAACAATGAAAATGGGTACTCATTTCTGTGGTGTTCTTACATTACCAAGCTAGAAGCTACAAAATGCCGCCTTGTGTGCAGACTCGCATCCATCCGTGCTACATGTTCATCGACACCCATCATATATTCTTACCCCCTTTCCCCGGACCTCAAGCTAGATCCCCTGTCTTTCCTCTAATGCATTTGTTCTTTATGTTGTATGTCATCCCTGTTATCGGGAACATGTTAAATGCTTTGGCACATTGAAATCAGAGCAGTGTCGTTCGTCGCGCTGGCCGAGGCTCAAACAGTGTTTTGCCTTGCAAGATCAGAATCGGAGAATTCGCGTTGCAGTCAGAACCAGTGTTCACTAGGAGCATAGTATTTTTGAGCTGACATAAAAAAAAAAACTGCAGAGCAATTTGTGCGAGTTTGAGAGAGTTTGCTGCGTACCTCCGTGAGCAAAGAAGACAAAGCAAGCGAGGGCGCTCTTTTTATTTGGCGTTCCAAACAGCCCATGCATAAGGAAGCGGGAGCCAAAAAGGCGGCGCCGGCTACATTTCTGCGAGCGGTGGGAGCAACAGCGACTGCGCGATGTCCAAATCGTGAGGCGGTTGTGTCATTACCTCATCTCCATGTTCCATTGCCGTCGATTAGACGGGATATTTTAACTGCGACGACCTCTGCATCGCTGTCATTCTGGAAAACTCGATTCACTGCTAATTTTTTTTTTCCTCCGCGAAACAGTATTCGGAGCTTCGGTAAGTTTGTGCGATGATATGGGGGCTTTAGCATCTCAAAGCTGCACGCAGGATGGTGGAGGGCTCCAGATTAATGTCGGGTATACGCGATGCGATTCTTTAGCGCGCACTGATAACGCAGAGCTCGCGGGCGTCTTTTTCATTCCGCTGCAATAGCACGGCGGTTTGCCCAATTGATCTCTGTCCATGGTGTAGATGCACCGTCCTGTCTTGTTTGTTCCTGCTCTTGTGTCTGTTTCAATTGGGCTGTTTCATTTCACTTGCATCGAAACGCGGCCTCCGCGGCCAGTATTGGGTTCTGCGACCGTAGACTCGGCCACCTTGGCGGGCATTCAGTGTTTCGATATCGGCTTTCACGTGAGGCACTGTGGCATCGGTCGAGGCTGCGTATTACGGGCCAGCAGCGCAGCGGCCGAAATCCCCGAAAGCGCGAAGCCCGCCGCAGGAGGAGTGGCCCACTTGGGGAACGACGTAAGCGACGATATTGATCACCGCCTATTTTTCACCTCGAAATTACACGTGCGCTTGGCCGCGGCGGCGCGAAAACGAAGGAGGCCGGCACGGAGCTGCGTAACCAGGTCGCCTGCGCGGTATATACGGCCAAGTGGAGCGCCGCCGCGGGCTGATGACGAGCGAGCAGCACGCGCCATACGGCCCCAGGGGACAGCAGCTCTTCGATTTGGGCAGCCACCTCCTCCTCGCCCGCTTCGATCACTGTCCCGGTTTGGGGAGAGACTCCTCTATGGGACGGGGTGCTCAGACGCACTCGTGACACGTCGTCGGTGGCCGCGAATATTGATCGAACCACAGTCGACGCAAATCGGCCGCCCGGTGGCGACGACTTCGACCGCGGCGTTCGTGCTTTTGTTGAGTCACGGAGCGCGGCGAATGAGGCATGCGATGACGTGGCAGGCAGCTCGCGAGAGCGCGCCTCGGGCTCCCAGTCACCTTCGCACTGCAAGCAGCCTCTCTCGTTGTAGGGCGCTTTCATTGACCACTGAAGACAAAGAAGCCACGGCGTATCTCGAGTTCCGTCAGCGCAAGGCTTATCCGTGACTCGAATTCGCTCAAACGAAGGGATGTCATGGAATCTGGTCGTTCTGCTAAATGCAGCCTGAGGAGGGTGGGGAGTATGGATATCAATCGCACACGTTTCGATTGAATGGTTTAGAAACATTACAGGGAATCTCAAGTCGCTGTTGGAATTGCGTTTGCGAGAGGTGGGTATTATAAGTCGTTATTCATTTATTTATTTGTTTCTCAAAGGCCCTTGCGGCGAGAACATAAAGGGCAGGCGTGAACACGGCGTTAACGGTAAGAGATGATCTTGTATGGCGGTCTTGAATTGGCGATGGTCCATTAACAAGGCATTATGGGCGGAAAGGTCTCTGGCTGTACGTAGAAAAAGAAGTACTTCTGAAATGTTTTCGTATGGGAGCGCTGGGGGTAAGTGGCTGTAAGATGGCATGGATGAAGGCGTCGTTCGGCGGCAGGGTATGAAAAAGACCTGTAATAGCCGCAGGAAGCGAGAGTGCGGAGATCAGGATAGCGTATACATGCACGATTTAGAGTGGGTATAGTATCGCTTAGAATGGTATGGTATGGTATGGTATGGTATGGTATGGTATGGTATGGTATGGTATGGTATGGTATGGTGCACTGACATCGCACAGCACAAGGGCGTCCTTTTCATTTCGCCGCCATCGATATGCGGCCGCGGCGGCCGGGATTTGATCCCGCGACCTGTCGAGCAGACTGATTAGGTTAACTTGATGTTGATCGATCGGAAATAGAGAGAGTATGCAAGATCTATTTACGATGCCCTCATTTTTCATCGGAAATAGATCGTGCATACCGTAGTTCGGGCCTGGCGAGTGTTACATAGATAAGAAATAAGTCTGACAGTACAGGATATGCTAAAGTCAAGCTAAGGGTACGGTGTTGCAACTTGCAAGGGTACGAATAGCGGAGTTTAAGAAATTGAGTAACCTAGCTAGGAAAAGCTAGATACCAGCCAGGAACCAGTTCGGGAACCGGCCTGGGCTGGTTTTTGAACAGCGGCCTCTATAGAGAAGTGAGCTGCAATGCGAGAGTAAAGGGATAGAATGAGGGGGCGAGGAGGCGGAAAGAAGGAGGGAGAGCGGGGCAGTTATATACGGAGGTCGGCACCACCTCTGCTCTAGGATTTGATGTCCTAAAGAGGAAGGGGGATAGGCAGTGATGTAAAGCAGAATGGCAGTCAACCACTCTGTCTGAGCTCAGTACTGCGTGTGCATTATTGTGTCTCGTCTGCCGTGTGATAAAAGTGTGTAGTACTATACTATACTATACTATACTATACTATACTATACTATACTATACTATACTATACTATACTATACTAGCAGCGATGCCCGTACCCACGCGTTTCTTCATGCGCTAGGAATATTAAACCTACCAGTCATAAGAAGCTAATAATGGCACTATTTTCTTGTTTTGGTTGCAAACAAGGCTACACATCTCATTTTTGTTCATCTGCTTTTACACAACTTTCAACTTTACTCAAGTCTTCTGTAATTCATAAAAAAACATAAAAAGTTTTAAAGAACAGAAAGTGATGACCTAAAATGGTTTTTCCATTAATTTTCGGTGCGTCATGGATAATGAAGTTCGTTAAATAAATAACATGAAATGCTAAAAGAGATAATGAAATGAAAATTGGTTTTCGGGAAAAGAAATGGCGCAGTATCTGTCTCGCATATCGGCGGACACCTGAACCGCGCTTAAGGGAAGCGGTCTTGAGGGAATGAAAAAGAAAGGAAGAAACAGGTGCCGCGTAGAGGAGGGCTCCGAATAATTTCTGTCCACCGGGGGAATCTTTAACGTGCAATGTCATCGCACAACACACGGGAGCCTTTTGCGTTTCGCCTCAATCGAAACGCAGGCGCCGCGGTCGGGTTCGAACCCGGGAACTCCGGATCAGTAGCCGAGCGCCCTAACCACTGAACCACCGCGGCGGGTAAGATATAATTCCCTTTATCATTTTTTTTTACAAAAGAAAAAAGTTTAAAAACAACACTAACAGTAAACAGGCGTCGTAGGAAACTTTCTCGGGCAGGTAAGCTCCAGAAAACATTGTATTTTCAAGTAAACATTTCGTACAGGGTATGTCACAGCTAGTAAAGAAATTGTCCACGCGCAACGATGCACTGACGCCATGAATATCAACAAGCCACCATTTTTTTCACATGCTCATTACCTTGCCAAATACAACGGCACTACAATATGCCTTCTGTGCAAGTGTACTTCGGTTGCGAGGGCCATATTTGGACGCGATCAATAAATTTACAGCGCCAGGGAATGCAGTCGACGCTCGTTACAAACGAATCCGGATAAAACGGACAGCAGATATAACGGACATTACGGCTTATTCCGCTTTATATCACCAAACATTTTAAATCCAACATCTCTGTAATGGACTGCGCTTCTGCGAAAGCACGCAGAGAACTCGCTGTGATTTTGGGCCATCGCGGCATCGATTTCAGCGATGGTTGGCTCTGTTGATTTAAGGCTCAGAATGGTGTTGTTTTAAAGCAAGTTCTTGGAGAAGGCAAAAGTTTAAATGAAGATGTCGTCTCCGAGTGGCAAAGACGCTGCCTTATCTCCTGAACAAATACGCAGACTAAAGCGGGCTCTTTTTTTCCCAAACATACACTTTCTTGGGCGTCAAGAGTCATGGTGGAGCGCCTAGCTGTGCTTTGATGTTGCAAATATGGACGACTCCGAAAAACGAAAAATTTAACTCATCGGAAAGACTAAGCGGCCGCGCTCTTCGCGCCTCATGCGGAGCATGTCTGTTGGCTGGGAGGCTAATTAGCAAAGAGGCGCGGATGACCGACGCCTCGTTCAGTGCCTGGCTAATAAATTTCGACAATAGTATGGTAAAAGAAAGCAGAAGACGCTTCTTTTAATAGACATTTGCTCCAGCCTCATGAAGAAGGCAAAGCTCAAAGCTATTGAAGTGGAGCATTTTCCACCAAATGCTACCTCACCTCTGTACAGCCTGCTTACCAATGTGTGGTGGTGCATGCAGTTGGCGGCGCCTATGGAACCAGCGGAGCGCCTGTTGTTCGACATGGAGCATGAGCAGGAAACTGCGACTGATGCTGCCTTCCCAATGGAGGTGTTGTCTGCAGTATGGGAGCGACTTAGAAGTGACATCATTAGAAAGTGCTTCAAGAAAGTTGCATTTCAGGATGCTGTAAGAGATGGGGACGCAGGTTTGCCAGCATTTTGGTGAATGGTGAAGAATCTTTTGGAGCAGAGGATTTTTCTGAATTTGTTACTTCTGACGATGGTGTTGTGAACAGCGAAGAGCTCACAGACCAGGACATTTTAACCATCATCAAATGCCCATCAGTGTCTGTGTGAAACGAAGACAGCACAGGCGATGAAATAGCAGTGCACAGAGTGAGTTCCTGATTAAACTGAGCATGAACGACGT
>NC_135497.1:142769286-142834449 GCF_052857255.1 Amblyomma americanum
TTCGATATCCTTTTATGGCTGTCTTGCTGGTGCCACTAAGAGAGCCTTGAACTTCTGCCAGTTCTTGCAAAGTCGCTAGCAGCCTTTCATAGTTTTCAACGAACCTTTGCATTGATTTTACTCTTACTGTCTACCTCGTTGGACAGAGTGGTATAGCAGTAAAGTATTCGGCCTGAAATAATGCTGCTCACCGGTATCATTACCCGGAGGAATTGCAACGCTCGAATAAACAGTCTTCCTGTTCTTCGATTCGAGGATTGCATTCGACACATCCTTTACAATGTTCAGGGACTCCGGAACTTCTTTCTGAGTGGGGAGGAGACTTCGAGCTTATTTATTTAATGCTCATTTGCATACTAATAAATTTAATATTTTTATTATTTCATTTTTCAGTGTTCAAAGGTTTATGCAAACTGTCACGTTGTGGTGACGACACTCCAGCAGTCAGGAAGACAACGAAAAGGCTTCCAGAAGAAGCTGTTTCAGGGGCTGACTCGCGCCCACTAAGAACTGAATGACTCGGCGGTGGCGATAGCCACAAGCGTGCTCGGTGGTCATCGAACTGAATGCCTGCAGTTCTTGGCCGCGCTCAATTTAAAGCTGGCAAGGAACCTTCGAGCTGAAGAACCAAAAGCAGCTACAACAATCTGGAAAAATGTAAGAGCGCACGCAGCCACGATCAATGAAGATAAGTCTGGTCGCATCTCGCGTTACAAAACAAAATGATAAAGCCGCGTGCCGGCGGTTTCGAGTGCGAACGAACAAACGGTGCAAAGATTCACGGCAGCATAAAACGAATTGAAATGGGAAGCTTTATAGATGGGAAGCTTTACGCACGATGAGTGATCAATTGCATTAAAAAAGTTTGTGCATAGTTTGTTTAAATTCTGATAATCCTGATCATGTACAAAGGTCAGACAGTCGACTTCTGTTGGGACATGACTTAGGCTCCTGTCTGGGTTTGGTTGAGGGTTTGGGGAGCGATGTATATAGCTCAGCCCCGCTGTGATTGAGGGGTTATTTGAAGGGTGGGGGGATTGAGTGCTTCAAAATGTCAGAATCTGGGTCAAGTGTAGCGGTGGGGGTAAGGGGTGAGGGGGGGCGTTAGCTGCCATTGGAGAAATGCATTGGAAGAGGGGGGGACTTCCAGTTCAGAGTCCCTGCTTGGGGCTCGTGTTTTGCGCAGTTACAACTGTGTTACAACTTTCAATTAGAGCGGCCTAAGGGGCGAACCAGCCCAGTTCCAAGAACCCTAGGGATTACGAATAAAGCTCGGATTGACAGATGTGAGCAGTGCAGCCGCAGCGTCGTGCCCCCAAGATGTAGCTTGACATTTCCCTCTATCTGTCTAAACTTTCGCTTGGGGCCAACTTTTACTCAGTGCTATCCCAAGCTATATTTTGGAGCACGATACCCAAGCATCCAAGCCTATTTAGGAAACTTCCCTAGGAGCCAACTACGGGCCCATCTAGGGATAGCATTGCAAGAGGATGCCAAGGCAGTACGTGGGGCTGTCGCGACACCTGGCAGTAGGAAAGCGAAGCAAGATTAGATGTGTGCGCACTCGGAGAGGGGGGCTGCAAGCAACCGTGCGCAACGTGTGTGTGTTTGCGAGCTATATTGTGAGCATCCACGTTTGGGTTTTTTTAGGCATCACCGCATTCGACGTGTGCCATTACAACCAAGTTACCTTCTCACATTCGTCATGCGCTGTTCCCCCTGGACTATGTCATCACGCAATGTCTGAACGGGTCGTACTACGCACGCCAAAGGTTGCGAAAGCCATGACTAGCGCTCGCATTCTGAAGCTGTAATGTCGCTACTCTCCCTGCGTGGAAGCACGCGCGTCTACGAAAGGACATGATCAGCAGCTCTGCAAATGTCGCAGCCTGTACGCGAAAGGTGTTGATAACCAGCAGCTTTAACCAAGGGGAGTGAGGTGACATGATCAGCAGCTCTGCAAATGTCGCAGCCTGTACGCGAAAGGTGTTGATAACCAGCAGCTTTAACCAAGGGGAGTGAGGTGACATGATCAGCAGCTCTGCAAATGTCGCAGCCTGTACGCGAAAGGTGTTGATAACCAGCAGCTTTAACCAAGGGGAGTGAGGTGGCGCAGAAAGTTTGGCTGATGGTTTGCTTCTCGTGATGTGTGCTTAATTGCACCTTTGGTATGACCACAGTCGCAGAGTATCTCGCGCGATATGTGCTCTATTCGCCACTGAAACAGAACGGTATATTTCTGCTCCACCCTGTAACGACAAACGTGCACCAAAACCGATCTTCGGGAAAATTCATGCAACAGCAACATAAAAAAACGATGATTTAGTGATATCAGTATTATGGACAGGACCACTGATAAAAACAAAAGGGAGGGGAGGTAGCTGTGCATGCTGCGGACTTGCAGTGCGGAGCCAACATCACTGCGAGATTTTCTGGACGTATAATATTCGAAGCCTTGACAAGCCCGAACAGCAAAATGCGATCAGGCTGGAGCAGTTGTTCTTTCGCTTGTACACCACAAGAACGAACTTGCGCAGTCATGTGCAGGGCTTTACTCAGCGTTAAAGCAAAGTAGCGAGTCATAACGGCTGGCGCCTTTCTTTTTTACACCACGGCAAATTAATAGTTACGGAGCTACATCTATAATTGCACTTCTGAACTTCGCTGCGAAACCCAAGAAAACCTCTGCCCGATTGCCAGTTTGCTCAAGCTAACAATTAAGCTGCTCACGCTGCCTCCAAGCCAATCTTCTTCGGCTGCTGCCACACCCCCTTCAACCCCCCGAGGGGGCGTACTGCAATTCTGCTTTAGACAAACGTAGTGTTCACTGTAGGCGCAAATTCTTGCGAGTGAACCGTCAATAATAATAATAATACAGAGATAGACCATATTGGCCATACGTATACTTGAGGTTGCAGGCAATTAAAAGATAACTTTATTCACGAGGTCGCACGTACTACTATAGACTTCGTTTGTACTTTGTATAGAAGCACATAAAATGAATAGATGCAAAGGATCCAAACACGCACAGCACAAGGTCACCACATATAATGGCAACAGATTACTACGGGCCTGTGGTGACCCGTAGAAGCGAATTCCGATTCCGGCCGCCGCGCGTATTATTTACCGCTTGGCATACTTCTGCACATATTCGCGCACTTTGGCTACGAAGCCTTCTTTGTCTCTCTGGTAATGCTCGGCAGCCTCGTTGTCTAGAGGGTCGTCGAAGTTGAGCAGGTCCGTGAAGAGCGCGTTCAGGCCCCAGACGATTTCCTTGAGTGTCCGCGTCGGCGCCCAGCCCATACCGTCGATGGAGCTTTCACGTAGAAGACTCAGGCACACATTCCCTTCCTCGTTAATGTTTGGATGCCAGAGCCGAGTCGTGCACTTCACCTTAGGAGGCACCATGTTGTAGTCTTCGGGAACATCGACTAGAAACACGAAGCGGCCGCCCTGCCAATAGCCCTCATCGGGCGCGATGATAAGCTCGAAGCGATGCAGCACGTCTGGGTCATCAAACTTGAGCGTGCATGTATTGGGAAGATTGGCCTCCATTTCTTGCACTTCGCGCACGAGCAGCTTGTCTCGGACGGAAGCTCGCCGCACAGCTCCGACGCTCTCGGGCACTAAGCTCTGCACGGAGTCTGTGTTGTTGTTCTGGGAGCTCTGCTTCAGCTTCTTCGACAAAGTGATCATAATGCTTGATTGCGCCTTGCCGACTTCCTCACGCACAAATCGTCTGACTCAAGAAATCATGTCTTTCGTGAAAACATCACGCGCGGAAGCTATTGCAAAAAAAAAAAAACTTCGTGCCGCTGCAGGTGCGCGGCGGACAAATCTAGTGTTCTGGACAAATCGCAAAGTGCCCTCAAGTCGCCATCAAAGCGCACAGGGTTACCAGATGGTCCCAAGAGGTCTTTAAAAAGTAGCCGAATTGTCGGAAAATGTGAAAATTATATGTAGTTCAGAAATAGCCAAAAATAAATTGTGATTTATAGAACAATATTGAGCGCTTCGGAACTAAAAAGAGCAAACTGACACAGGCACATGAGCATGTGCTTTGTTTTTATTTTTTCCGCGTAACTTTTGCGTTTCCGCCCTTACACTTGAGTGCGTTCAGCTGTACATACGTAACTCTTTGATTCGCTGTTAAATTACTGGTCATGCGTACTAACCGTACCTGAACCTGCTAGCAATGCATGTAAAGAACATGTATCAATCAATCGTCATCGATCCAGTAGAAGGAATAAGCCCCACATCCAATTCAATCCAGATGACATGCGTCATGGCCATAGAGCGCGTTATTCGAATCGGAACGAATCCCGGCCGCGGCGCTCTGATTTCGACGGAGGAAGTGCTAAAGACGCCTGTTGTGCGGTGTCAGCGCACTTAGAGGGCATTAAATGGGCGAGCCATCAGTTATGGCATCTTTTTCAGCCCTTCCTCCATCTGATCCCTCACGATTCGGTTAAGGTGTCTGCCGCTGACCAAGTAATAGCTGGTTCGGCTGGGTGCTGCGCGTTTATTTGCTTTGAGTTTCGATGGAGGCGAAACATAAAAGGCGCCCGTGTGCTGTGCGATATATCAGTGCACGTTATAAAGACCCCCAGGTGGTCACATTTTTTTCAGAGCCCTCCACTACGGCACCTTTTCTCTTCCTTCTTTCACTCTCTCTTCACTAACGACGTGGCTGCAGCTGAGGTACGTGTCCATCGAGAAGTGAGACAGTTGCCGCACCTTTCATTTCCTGATAACGGATTCCTCAGAATAGTTCTCTAGCGTCTCCTTTTTCCCGTGTCTTCGCTTGAACTCGTGCGGCCAATGCGGTGGATTTTAGCGGTCTTTCCGCACACTGCTTTCATCTCACAGCGGTACCCTTCCCTCTCGGCCGTGACGAAATTTAGCACAAAAATAGCTACATGGCAAAAAATCTACGCCAACCTGAACAGGAAGTAGCCCAAATTGGCTATTTGTAGACGGCATATTTACAATGCAGTGTGGTTAAAGTGTACTATATAGTATATGCATGTTCCTGAGACGATGCAAAAGTTACTGGCGATGATAGATAGATAGGATGGATTGACTGATTGATTGAAGCCGTACTCTTTGTAGCGGACGGGCAATGCTAAGTAATCGGCTGCAAAAAAAAAAAGAGAGCGTTTCGAGGAAGGGAAAGCGCAATAGCTCACTTTTCGGTGGACACCTCAACCTCACCATGAGAGAAGAGAGGGAGGAGCGAAAAAAAAAACAGAATTTCTAACATCTGTGGATATTTATAATGTGCAACCCGGGTTATAGTGTGTACATGGGTCCTCTGTAAGTTTGGCGCCCCAGAAAGTTTCTCAGTATTACCTAGAGGGAAAACTGGCACCATTGACTATGCGAGTGTTGGGCCAAGAACGTGGATTCTGCCTCTGAAGCGGCGTCTGCTCCGCGTGCTGTCTTCAGCCTGCAGATAAAATTATTATAGACAATGTTAGTTTCACGTACGTAGAGCTCTGACGGGTGACCAGTGCGCATGCGTAGAACGCAAAGGGTATGCGCGGGTCTCACGTACGTACGTGAGATTCGGATTTTTACGTTGCGGTCTTTGCGTTGCTTGCGTACGCACATAGCCTCCTCTATTTTTTAGAGGAGACTATGGTACGCAGCGTTGTCAAACATGGCGGCGCCCTGCCCGCCGCTTCACAGCGATAACAGCTTTGTCGCTAATCAATCGATCTGATATCGTGTTCTAAACTGTTGTATTCGCCATCGATTTGCCTATTCTTACCCTTGCATAAAGTTTCAAGCGACAAATAGCTTTTGTTTTTCAGATATAAGGGCAATTTTCCAGCTAACGCCGACGCAGTTTGACTGGCTTGGTTTTGACTCGTTTTGTCTTAGAGTGGCTACAGCAGTGTCTTCATCTGTCCGTTAATGGCGCTAGGAAGAACGCGCGGCGACTGTCGCGTACGTGCAACTAAAAGGGTTTGAAGCGACATGCGCGTATGCTCGTAGACTTCTCAAGGCGGATTTATAGTGGTGGCGAAGGCTGGGCCGAAAAGTGGTTTAGCGCGACTGCAGCACAACCAGAGGATGGGGGGGGCAAAACACTCATATAAATAAATAATAAAACTACAAAATTAGAATGTAATCTGCCAATAGAAAAGAAAAAATATATTAGCACCTTGTTTTATGAATGAGGTAAGTCATTTTATTAAAACCTGGCAAATTTTGTATTTTTGCAACACTCTTGACCTGCCCCCTATTCATGAGTGTGCGGTGCATTACAGCGCGTCTTTGCAGGCCTTGTTTCCATACCCGGCTAACCCGGCCACAGTGGCGGGAGCTTACGAAGCGATTTCTTTTCGCCAGCTGTCTGCGATGGCGCGCCTGGTAAAGCGTATAAATTTAGCTCGCCGGTCTCAAAATGCTCCTTTTGCGAAGTTTTCGTCGTCCTTGCACGTCGCTTCTTTGTCACCGTTCGGTAAGATTTGCACCCCGCTGCACCGCTGCGGCAGTTTTCTCGGTTTTGTCGTTTCCTTCGGCGTGCGGCCAGTGCGAAGTCTTTTTCCGTCTTTGCACGCTTCGCGCTCTTCTTTTGAAGCGCTTAGCGCTTCATTTCAAGATGAGCTTGCGGCATGTGAAGAAACGATGCTCCGTGGTACACTGCGACAGCGTGGATAGTACCATTGGTGTCACGCTACACCGATTCCCGCTGGACTTTCACAGGTGAGCTCTTGACAGTGTCGTCTGCTCTAGGTATGCACGATAGCTTCGATATGGTTTCGCCGGGCTGTTCGCTCGTGTTTCATAGCTATAACCCGTTCGTGCGTACTTGGCTTCATGTTTTCGGGGATATTTATGTACTACACTGCAGGGCACACACTTTCAGTGCTGAGGTGTGCGAAAGAGGCCCACATTTTTCTAATTTATAGTGAGTTTCATGCAGCTGACTATCACCAACGTGAACTTCACACCGGGCTCTCAGGAGCAACCACGTGCACGCTACTGACCGGGAGGCCCATTTAGAACAAAGTTTGCTACCTGACAGCTCCGAGTACGACATTGTTTAGTTTTGCAAAACCATGAAGCCAATTTGAGGATCCCCTCGCGGCTGGGAGTATCGAAACTCAGCCTCGTGTATGTGCGCGGCTTTGAGGAGGCTTTAACTGGATTCGCTCAGCAGGAGTTATTGCCTGCCTTGGTATTGCTGTCCTACATATACATGACTGTCAGGGTAATTTTAAACGCACTTCACTCTCGTCACTCGTTGAGCTTAGAAAAGCAGCTAGCCGCGTGGCATGAGGACGAGCGTTACCGCACTCTGGGGCGCAGAGAGCTTGGCGCGAGCATAGTTCAGATGTAATGCAAGTATAATTTACTGCAGTTAGCAGTGACAGGAATAATGACGCATTGGCGTTTCGAGTATGCGTATTCCTTTTGGCGCAGTTGTATCTAACGTGCATGTTGCATCACGTCCAGGTGCCGAGCGTGGGTGCAGTTCTGCCGCAACGTCAGCCTGGAGAAGAAGGCGCCGTCGCAGCTACGAGAACTCAGGATTTGCTCGAGGCACTTCGAACCATCTGTGTATCTGACGTCAGGAAGGCTGCGACACGATGCTTTGCCTACTCGAGCAAGCATTGCCGGTAATTTTTGTTATCAAACTTTTAAGGCATTCGCCGCCCTTGAAATGTCAGGTTTTGTGAAAAAATGAAATTTTTCCTTTTTGTCGTAACCATAAACAGTCTAGCGTCTTTTGCAAAACGAATTATGTATCTGTGTTGTGGCTTTAAAAATTACAGTAAATTTTTACCTGCACCCTGCTAAGCGAAAACGAAAATGGAAGTATCGCTTTCACGTGAGCACATATAATTATATATATATATATATATATATATATATATATATATATATATATATATATATATATATATATATATATAATATTCGTTTTACGTCTCTTGTATGCACTGTACACTGTATGTGAGGTTCGTGACAAATGTCCAACATAGCATAGAATTAGGTTTGTGCTTGTGGTAAGCTAATGGCACAAGCTTAGTAGGCGAAGGGTGCTCAAGCGAATTTCTAGGCACGGGTGCGGAAAAAGTACACTGACAGTGTGAATACTCTTGCCTGATATTTCCGGTAAAAAAAAGGATAATGGAAGTGGGATATTCGATAGTCTGGTATGGCAAAGGGCTCCAAAGGATCTTAACGTGAGTCTCTCAGTCTTCCGGTTCAGGCTGTTTGATGCCGCTAGCCACTTCAGCAACGGAAACCAGGCGACTCTACATGTTTTGCAGCAAGTGGGAGTTGAATCTTTCATATTCACCGTGAAACCTTGTCTCATGAACGGTCCCTGTCGTGTCCAGAGGGCATTCTCGTCCTTCCTTTGATAGCTCAAAAGAAGTGAGGGGGAAAAAAGGGTGAGCCTTCCTAAATGTTTGATGAATTTTAGTACTCCAGAACTTTGCTTTCTTGTATGCAGAGCTTCTTTTTTCATCTTCAGTCTTATCAGGATGCAATCTTATGCCGACTTGGGCAAGGTACGCTTGGTGAAAAGCTTCTCGAGATATTGTGTGCTCATGTGTTATGTATCAAAGCATGCACTGAACGATTATAGAAATGCACTAATAATTGTTTGTGTTGTTGCCTTTTTCCTCAATATTCATGCTAGCGAAAGCCAATGTTTGTACAGGTTTTTATTTTTTGCGATAATTGCTTAAGAATTCATCTTGTTGCATCTCATTGCGTAGGCCATAGGCTGACCTGCATAAATCTGTAAACAATATGGGGCACATTACTTGATTTGCGAGCTATCGTTGTTTGTGTGACAGGCGAATTTCGCACTCTTCAAAGTAAAACATAGCATATGAAAATTGCAAATGATTTACTGGTACTCCACAGCTGCTGATGACATCAAACTAATGTGCCTAACGATTAAGGGTGGTAAACAGAATTTTATTTCATTGGATAAGCATTTTTCTTTCTAGAGTGATGACAATGTGAACCGCATGCTGTGGAAGCTATAGTTCTTTGGAAATTATTTACTATAAAGGTACTGAATTCTCTTTTCTCTCCGCAATAATGTTGGCATTTCAGACACCTCAAGCGAATGCAGCAGCGACATGAACTGTTCACAATCTCTGAGCGAAACTTCGGCATCAGTGCGCCGGGCTGGAGAACCAGGTGATCAGGGTTGTATGCATGACTGACATAAATCTTTTGAAAATGGTGACGACTGAAAGCTCATTGGACTGCTTCCTATGATAGCTGCTGTCTCCGGTGAACCTGTTTCCAAGGGGTATGTCCAGAGTCGGTCGTCCCAGTCGCTGCTACTCTTCCAAGAAGGTGATTGTTATTTCGTATCTGCTCGAACAGCCTGAGGAGGTATGGCTCAGAAATATGCTACAATTCCTTGTCTGTGCGCTGTGCAGATGCAGATGGTGCCAGCCCTACTGGTTCTACGCTGAACCAAGCTTGTTCCCACGCCAGTGGCTTCATAATGGTTCAGTGTAAGTGTTAATTCCGCCTGTGGCGCTTAGTTATTATTTGTGCATTGTTGGGTTGCTGGCTTCCCTGTCAGAACTGTGCTGTCACTATATTTTGTTCTTTATATTCTGTGGGCGCAGCTGACCACACATATGCAGGACCAAGCACTGAAGCAAGCGCTTCATCTCTGGAACCTGGCACGGCAGGGGTGGCCGCAACACTGTCAGCGAGTACTGATCTGTCACCAGGAGCTCCGTTCAGCAGTTCGCCTCTTTCTTATGAAGGTTAGCAATTTTACAACGCTTTCGCAATATTGCGCACTTTTTGGTGCTACAGGACTACATGCAGCTATGACTAAACCCGACGTAGCAACTTATTGCTCTTCCGTCGACTCTGTACGTTGCAGGATCTTTCACCAGCCCCATCAATGAAAGGCGGCCACTGCAGAAACTTTGAGCCAAGCTCAGGCAGCTGCGTAACCGCAACAAGAGGCTGCAAGGACTGCTGCTTCAGCGCCGTCGCATGAAGACCACTGCCGAATTGGTAGATAGTCTGCGTGAGCATTTAACACCAGCTGTTGCTGCTTTTGTTGAAGCTCAGTTAAAGATGCACAATGTCAGCAGGTTTGGCCGTCGATGGTGCAGCCAAAACAAAACCTTTGCTTTAGGTTTATACTTCCACAGCCCAAAAGGTTACAGATATTGCAGGAAACTCCTGAAACTTCCATCTGTTAGGTCACTGCAGCTGTGGCTTGCACGCGTACCATTGAGGGTTGGATTTTATCCTGAAGTTTTTGATTTGATCGAGAAACGGGCAGCGTCTTTTCCACGGCAAGACAGGGCTTGCACCATAATTTTTGATGAAATGCATGTTTCAAAGGAGCTGTCGTACAATCCAGTGTCGGACAGATTTGAAGGCCTTGAAGAGTACAGTGCAGCACAAGGTCCAAATCTTGCAAACAAGGCGCTTGTGTTCATGGCCAAAGGAATATGTACGCCGTGGAAGCAGCCTCTTGGCTACTTCTTTGCAGATAAGGCAGCGCCTGCAACTGTTCTCTATGACCTCCTCTTCAAATGCCACAAAATGTTGGTTGGAGCTGGATTGCAGCCTGTGGCTGTGGTTTGTGATCAGGGGAACCAAAATGTTTCTCTGTTTTCGAAACTTGTGACCCCTGAAAAGCCGTACTTAAGTGTGAATGGTGAACCGCTTTTCTTTATTTTTGATCCACCGCATTTGCTCAAGTGCTTGCGCAATATGCTCTTCAAGTATGACTTCAGGGTAGGCAGTGACACAATTAAAAGCTCGTACATACGACAGGCTTATGAGAAGGATCGAGAAATGCAAATTCGGTCCATCCCAAAGTTGAGTGCCCGGCACTTTAATTTAACTTTTGCTTCGAAGATGTCTGTGAAACTCGCAGCACAGGTATTCAGCAATCATTGCGCTGCTGCATTGTGCTCATTGGTAACATTCCAACAGTTGCCATCAGAGGCTATCCACACAGCCAGATTTGTTGAGAGGATCGATAGACTCTTTGACAGTCTAAATACTTCACAGAAGCGGGGAAAGTCTCCGTATGCATCTGCAATTTGTGCAGGATCTGTGCATGAAGAGTTTTTGGAAGAGTGTATTGCAGTTTTCGAAAACATCGAAGTTCTAGGCTGTGCGCGGCAGCCTCTTTGCATCCGTGGCTTCTGCCAAACTATGAGGGCTGTGCTGCTGTTATGGAACCACCTGGCCTCTCGCTATGGTTTGACATACCTCCTTACCAGGCACCTGAACCAGGATGCACTTGAAAACACCTTTTCTATTGTTAGGTCGAAATCTGGATCAAACAGCAACTCGTCTTGCCGGCAGTTTCAAGCAGCATTTAGGCATCTTTTAGTTAACAACCTTTTCAAACTGTCGGAAAGCAGCAACTGTGCTGAAGACATGTCTAGCCTTCTAGCCACTCTCCCAATTTGTTTATCTAAGTCTGCTCCTTCTCTCTGTACAGCTGCCACATCTTTGCCAGTTGCAGTAGAAGTTTTGCCATATGATTATCAGTCTCCAATACTAGAGAACAACATTGTCTATTTTGCTGGCTGGCTTGCCTACAAGTTTATGAATGATCACAGGTGTGTTACAGGGCCACATACGTGCGAGGTGAGGCTAGAAAATGCCGCCTTTGCCGATCAGAGCCAAGTTCTCTTGTACTTAAGTGTCAAAAATCCTGGAGAAGGTGACTTTGGGAGCCTGTCAGTTCCTACACCCTCGTTTGTAGCTTTCATCAATGCTTGCGAGCAGGTTTTTGTCGCATCTAGTGCCAATATTGTGGGAAAAGAACAAGTAGGGCATGATCTGTGCATGTTGCTTCATGCCAAGGTAGAAAAATCGCTGACTGTGTGTGGTGATGACGTTTATGATGGTTTGTTTGCCCTGTTCGTCAGGGTGAGGTTGCATTGGCTTGCACGCAGAAAAAATCTTGAACTGCACAGTCAAACTACTAAACGGAAAGCCACGAAGCAAGCACTGAGGCTAAGCAAATGAAAAGGATGCAATTCCCGAGCTGTTGGCTGAATATTTTGTGAAGTTGCAGGCTATTATGCAGCCTTTGCAACAAATCAGCTTAGTCTGGTTTAACGGTTGCAAAGGGTTTTTTTCTGGTTCACAGCCTGGTTTTATTCTTTTATTTTTTACTTGTGTATTTTGATTTGCTAGGATGTGACGTGGTTGCTCACAGGGGCAATGGTTTAACAATGTAGCATCTTTCATCGTTCATTCCACTATGTCGCTCTTTTAGGGTACTTTTATGCCATGTACAGCCTGTTCAAGTGTCACCTATGTACTTGTGCAATATTGTCAGATAAAACGCCATACCGATAAAGCGAATGCCTCTGAAAGGAGACTTTCTAGGCAATGGATTAACCTAGTTTCCGTGGCGCTGGGATTAATTTTTCCACCTGCTCGCCCCCCCTGCAGTTCCGTGCTGGCAGGTATAATGAAATCAACCATTGTCATCATAACTACCACTCGGCACCACTGGCTACCAGGCCACCTTTTAGCAGGCTAGTTGCATCTCAGAGTTTTTAGTAGGATCTTTGTCAGCGCAACGAACAGAACAGCGCTGGACTTTTATCTGGCTATATTGTAGCGTACAGTACACTGATTACATGCTTTACTGCCCCGCGAATGTCCTTGCACTTCACTGTACACTGTACTTCATGTGTACTTTTGTTGACGTAAAATTACTTCAAATTGATCCGCCTAACGACTAGAAGTACTCTGGGGATGGTACGCCGGCTCAATGTATGGTATTTGCTCCTACGTTGAGCACGTTTGAGGGTGCTAAAGCTGGCTTTAACATTGCCTTGCAGATGTAAACGCACCTGCTATATTCTTTCAGCTGAAGAAATTAAATGTGAAGAATAATCCCAGTGTGCTCTATGGTCTGTGTTGATGCGCCTACTTATGTCATGTTATGTTCGCTTCAATTGAAGCTGTCGTAGCATTGTTTTCTATACTTTTCAATTTCCTAACTGACAACGTTCGTGGCACTTCAGGGATTTTCCTATCTGCACTGTGACTATTGAGATGATTAGCCAACTTAAACAATACTGCTTGTGCTGCCTGTGACATGTTTTTGTTTGTGTGCCAAGGGTGTGCTTTGTGACTGTATTTGTTTGGTTGCTGCAATAAACAATGAATATGAAACTATGAAAACCATACTTGCCGTACACTCTATTGCGAACTGTGCACTTGAGCCAGTGCTTTGTGCATCATACCTTGCTGTACTCAAAAGCTCCCAAAAGTACTAGCACCAGTATTTGCACTACGAATCATGCATGCTTCGCCAGTGTCTGGAAGTGTTGCTGCCTTTCTATGCTGCCCCTCCTTTACCAGCCACTTTCATTGCGTTCCCAATTGCACATTAACAAGGCCATAACTAGCAGGAACTCGAGCACATTTGACTGGCAAAGGTTGGGGCGCGCTGAAAGGCAGCAACCTTCGAGAGGTACGGGCTCGAAAACGCGGATTCTACAGAAAGACCGCTTTATAATTCGCGCCAAAAGCATACGTATGCGTGACGTCATTCTACGTCACGTTTGCGTAGTTTGCCCCCAAAAATCCAGGGGGCGCTGGAGTGCCCACGAGCCGCCATTTTTTGGACCAATGGGCGTCTATGGAGCCTTCGCTACCAGCATACATCTACCTTGGAATAACTTCCATAAGGCAGCGCTCAGGGACCCAGGAATGATGGAGGACGCTGTCGGTCATCATATTACCGAACGCATGTGGATTTGTGGCAACGTGTCGATGCGCAGCTGGCCAGACCTGATGTCGCGTAGGATGACTTAGTTGGTACAGATGATGAAGTTGACATCGGAAAGCCTTACACTGACGAAAATAACAGCGCACGAAATATGAGAAATAACTCTCGCATTGTCAGAAATCTGATGAGGGCGATAACGAAGGGTCCAGGCTACCACCTGCTACCATGAGAGCTCCGAAAACTAGCTTGTTGATAGCAGAGGTATCGAAAGGAGCATGTGACTGCACTGGAGAGCTTGGAAAGTGCTATAATAGGGTCTTGTTTGAATTAACAGACGTGCATAAAGGACTTGCACTGTCCGACTTGGTATATTTGGCTGTAATATGGGAAGTCCACTTACTACGAACCTCTGATACAATGAACATCATTTGTGCAACCATCATGATCAGGTTCATAAGTGGGCTCGACTGTATTTCTGAACTTAACAGCTTTGAGAGTAGAGGAAACCCATTTTAAAGAAATTCAAGAAAAATTTCAAGGGGGCTTGATACCCTGTCTAGTTCCCCAAGGTTCTGTGCTTCAAATGCCTGAAGGAGTTCATCTCATTTCCCTGTTTACTAACATGCTCTTCTCTTGACGCTTACCCCCCCCCCCCCCCGTCCTGTGTCAAGCCTCTGCAGGGTCTCGGGGAGAAAAGAGAGCCGTCGGTGATGGTTTTAGGCAGTCTGTGTGTGGTGGCATGGCTGTTTCTCCGGAGCCTCCTGCAACTGATAAAGCACACTCCCAGTGCTGAAGTGATATCTGATGTCACCGATGGCAACTGAGGGCATTGGCACTATTGCAGTAGAATGGTTTTTTGTTTGTATTTGTGGGCTTCCTGCAACACATACAGCAATGTTAATTCATTGAGATAACCAGGAGCATGTGTTCTAGTTGCTTTGCTTATTAAAACATGTCTAAACCTGCCTAGTAGCCCCTTCATGGCAGGGCATGGAACTGCCCTTCACTAATGTTGCGGATATATAAAAGCTATTACAGCGACAAATATTGTGAGTTCCACTTGTGTTGGAGCGAAGTGTATTTGTTCAGACTGTTAAAAGCTTTTAACCAGCCTAGCTAATCACCTTAACTAGCCTAGCTCATCACCTAATAGCAGCTAAGCTGCTACACAGCTCGCCTTTCCAGTTCAAGCATAGGAGCACAATGTAAGGCTACTAAACTGGATACCTGCAAGTAGTCTCTAATAGCAACAACTAATAACAAATTTAGCCCATCATGTGAAAGCAATAATTAAACCATGTCGAAAATGCGAGACATGGAATTTGTTATAGTGTCTTATGGAATCTGTAACAAATTCCATCAAGCACACATCAGTGGAAAGCATGAATCGCAATCGGGAGTGTTCTGCTTATTACCAGGGCACCACTATCGGGTTGTACTCCTGGTGAGGCTACAAGAGGTGTTCAAATCTCTTCCCCTTGCCATGACGCTATGTTATTAAAGCATGTTTTAAAGAAAGTATTGCAGCCATGTGCAGCCCCGCCAAAATAACGTGGAGCACGCTTCAGCAATTAAACTCTTCTTACGGCGTACCTCACAAAAATTGGGAAATACTTAATACATAAGTTAGTATATGCTGCTGCTGTGCTCGTGTATGAACCCAAGAAACCATCTCTTCTCAATGGGACGCATGAAAAATTTTCAAATGCCGAACCGTATAATGCTACAGCTAGAGTTACATGATGTGCAGTTGGGTAGAACTGCCTGCGTCAGCCCAGCACTGCTTTGATTTCCTGTCGTTTTCCATGTCATTATAGAGATCTTGCATCAAATTCTTTATGTGAAGAGTTGCGCACATACTAGTTTTGTTGCACAAAGCAGTGGTGCATGTTTAGGGCTGCAATGCAGCAGGTGAGACTGTGCACACTAAAAAACAGTGTTGCAGCCACTGCAGAACTTTTTGCTGGGCTAGTTGGCGAATGATACGGACCGCAGAAGCGCCAACACAGATGAACACAAGAAAGTGACAAGGACAATGGTTTTAGCTATACTGAAGTGAAGTTAGTTGTTTTGATAAAAATTTTATCCAGTCATACCTGTGCCAACATTGAAATGCAGAGCATGTAGGTGTAGTCCCACACAGTGGTATGTTGCAATTTATACTTTGTCCAGTAAAACTTCTTTTTAAGCTAGTTGGTGCATTTTGAACCTAGGAACTTTGTCAACAGCCCAAATACCAGAATTTCATATCTCAAGTTTTCACAGCTTTCCTGTGGCTTCCTTGGCTTAGTAACTGTTGGCCTGTTGTATTTATGACAACATTACACAGTAGATCTTATTTTTATTTGTGCTCAGTCATGTGGCTGAAAACATTTTTGGGAACAAGACACTGAAAGTCTAGTACTGCTCCCAGCACACAATTTCTTTGAACTACAGAACACATTGTGTATTCTAGACTACTGTGATAGGGGTGGTACACACAAAATAAGGCACCTTTCAATAAAAGCCCCAATGCCTGCTTACTCTTGTGCATGCTGTCACTATTGCTACAGGGTTGATTGTTCAGACACTTATTGTTGTATGAATTCCTAAATAGTTATCTCTAACTTGTTGCTGTTGCAGTGAACGACTGAGGTTTTTCAGACTCCGAGATAGCATTTTAAACATTGCGGAGGGAAGCTGGTAGCTTCCAAAGCAAGTACGGCTGCTGCCCAGGTTGCTCCGACGATCAGATTAAAAGTGACGTCATTGAAGTGGAAGTACGTCTTCATTCGTAATTTTTTGTTAGGTTAATGGTGCTGCTCATTTTATTGAATGGTGTGGCAGCTACATGGTATTTGTTTCAAATACCATCTATTATCACTCTCAGTGAAGAAGGCTCCTTTGATTAGATTGCCTGGCTGCTTTATTCAATATCTTTAATTTCAGTGCATCAAATTTATTGCATAGCATAGCTCTGCTCACTGCTATACCTCCCACCTATATTGGCTATTAATGAAGAAATGCATTCTTGACTCAATCTTGCAATTTCTCTGCCTGCAAAAAAAAATGATTTTTTTGTCAACTTTCGGGCTATGCCGAAACCTGGCAGTTTAGCAGTTGGCACCTGCTGAACAGATGGGAGCACTGTGTTTCTGACCGACAACTCAACAAGAAATGTGACAGCTTCACCAGCCAGAGCCTGGTACCTACAAAGAACACCAGTACACTATCATTTTGAGAATGAGTGTTACCTCATTCTTATAGGTGTTACAAGACAAATAGCAAGCACCGACATTGCACAGTACACAGGCCTCTACATTTCTCCTCCATTGAAATGTTTCCCACATGCAAGCACTCCATTGTCGCAGCTGCGCGTGTTCTAGAGCTGCCATCATTTTACTTTTAATTTCCAGAAATTAACTTTAGGGCTGCAGTGCCAAATTTTTGCAGCAACCCTTTTCTTGGAGTACTACAGAGTCCAGCCAAACATTAGTCTGGCATTTACACCACTCTAGTTCTTTACTTTAGTTGCATATCTGCACCAGCACCATCCAGCATTTCGCAGGTGTACCTGCAAATATGTTTTCTCTATTATGCTTGTCATTTTATGGTGGTTGTCTGCATGTACTCTGTCAAGCACTTGTCTTGCTACATTACTGAACTGAGATGTGGGCGCACGTTGAAGAACCCCTGGTGGTTGAAAATAATCAGGAGGCCTCCATTTCAGCATGTTTTGAAGACCAAGAGACAGTGTTGCAGGACAGTGTTGTATTAAAAGGTACGGTCTAGTGTAGAAGAATCTTACTGCAGAGAAAATTGCGGATAAAGAAGCATCAAGAATTTAAAATAACTAATTACTGGCTCCCACAAAACATGACGTCAACATTTGCAAAAGATCTTTTTATGAAAGATCAGGACCTCACAGTGACAGATGAGAACTGTCACTCACCTTCTGTTCCTTTTTGATCAGCATAAAATGCACCTAGCAGTTCTGAAAATTATGCACTATATTTTTTACCATTAGCATGTTATGGAAAGGCACTTTATTTGAAAATATTTTCTAACAACCTACTGTACTCGTGTATATGTGGTGTAATAAACAACCTAGGCTAATTTTGTATGTGCACTCCATAGGCATTACTATGCCAAGTATTACAAGAATGGGGCTGTGACCTGTTTCCAAGGATGACTGCATTCAGGAAATGCGAGTTTGCTCCAAGCTTTTCTGTAAGTGCCAGTATCTCAGTATAGACGTTTTTAGCATGCCAACCATCTTCTGAACATAAGAGCAATCAATGTCTTGTGCTGTATCATCTTGATGGTGGGTTCAAGATATGGTCATATTACAACCAGTGAAATGACCATTCCCTGACCTATCTACTATATATCGAAGCTAAATCTGTACAAAAGGCTAGCTACGAGCAGTATAACAACTTAACAAATAGATGATGTAACAAATAAACTTTTCAGGTACTTACTTTGTTCACAGCATGCTAATCAAATTACTGCAGTTATGAAAATCGCCTGGCACACAAGGCAAAGAGCAGTGCCGAACACATGTTGAAAGGTAGCTGGAACCCTAAACAAGGTGCTTGTGTCATAATTTGATAAATCACCGACACCGGAGCAGTTGTGATTCAACCCACCATAGTGGCTGTTCAGTGGCTTTAGCATTCGATTGTTGAATCGAAAATGACGGGATCAAATCTTGGCCATGGCAGCTGTACTTCAGTGGTGCCAAAGTACAAAAACGACCCTGATGTGCTGTGTGATTTCAGTGCACGTTAAAGAACCCTAGGTGATCGAAATCAATTTGGTGCCCTCCTCTATGACATACCTCAAAGCCCTCGAGTGGCTTTGGGATGTTAAATTTTACACACCTCGCTACTAATAACAGTGATTTAGCAATGCGGGCAGAAATGGTTGACAACTATGTTAGTATCAATTTTAAGCTGTATACGACTGTTGCCTGTGCTGTCGAATCTATACTTCCTGCTTTACAGCTTCAGTCTTGTATGCAATACAGTACCGCTTAGAGTGGACACCTTTGTCTGCGAGGGAATACCTGTACCACCATAACATTGTCATTGTCAACATCACTATCAAAGCAGTAGATTGCACTTGCACAAGTAGCAGCTAAAGAAAACGAAACGTGGTACCGACATCGCAGCTTGCTGACAGGCGATCTTGCAGGGGAGTTCAGCAGGCATGCTGTGCTCATGGGCAAGAATTTAATTGCCGCATTTGAATTCCAGCATATGTCCTTAGACTTACAATACCATGAAACCCAGTGACGTTCAGTCAATGGAAATCAATGTAACTCAACTTAATGCTTTTAATTTAACTCACAAAGAGGTACTATTTCTTTTGACAACAGGCGCCAGTATGATGCCACCAAGATTTATACTGTGGCAGCATTCATAGGTGCCTGTGTAGCTGAGAAAGACACCAAGCTGGTTACAGGACGACATGTGCCGTTGAACAATACATTTATTTTTAATGCCATGACAACCACTTCAGATACATTTCACTTTTAGCAAATGCTTGCTGTTCTGATGCAGATACTAAACAAGGTACTGCCACACACGCATAAAGAACAATTGCAAAGTCTGGTACTTTTTTTTTTAATTAACAAAAGCAATTGAAAAGTGTGCAAGCTTTTTTTTAGTTAAATAAAAATGACAAAACACATTCAGCAGGAACCCTGCTTCAGGGGTTCATGGTGTGAGCTGCAGAAAATTACATGCATGTACACACACACAGACAAAAAGGTAGGCTGGCACAGGTGAGAAACAGGTACTTAGTTTTGACGCATGGTTTTGTATAGATATTGTGAAACTACCCTGCACTGCTGCAAAACAAAACGTGTTGCACTAAAAGCACTGTTCTCATGGGCTACTTTTACTAGCAGATGTATATATAATGGATAGTCCTTGCATTTGCTGCATCTTTCATCAAGCAGTAATCCACCCTTCTCATTTGCTAAAAGAAGCAATCATCCCAAATTTGGGAAGAATTATATAAACACTCAAGTGTCCCATGCCCAGAGTTAGAAAAGACATCACTCAGTGCAACAAGACTAAAGTAAAACCCCCTAAACATCACAATCTGCCACTGAGCCTCAGAAAGGCTGTGGCAGTCTTTCAGCACATGAAAAAACTGGGTTCTCTGGTCTTTCAACACATATTTACATACCTAAGTGATGTATCCATCAACACAGATGGAAATAAGAAAGCTGCACGTCACACAGATGAATTTTTTTAAACAGTAGCTTGCTACATGTTTTGGGAAGCACTCACACATATAAGTTAAATGACTCAAGTAGCTACAAAGCAATGATTTTTAAGATCAAGCTGCATGCTCCAAAGCATGCTTTAAATAGTTTTCATTAAAAAACCAAATATGGGACAAGTAATGAACAGTTGACATACATGCCATGATGTACTGTCCCACATTTTGTGAACCACCCTGTACACCTCTCTTCACTGGGAATAGCACTGCTCATGCAGCTCTTCAATGCATGTCATACACACAACTGATACAGTAATAAATAAGACAGATCTGACCAGAAATCAGACGCATCATAAAGCAAAGCTACAAGGCTGAAGCACACAATGGTAAAATACGTCAACAGCTAGGGCTGCTGCATTACCATTTACTTTACATGCTAAGCCTTACGAGAGGCGTTCACCACAAGCCGTCTTGATACCTGGGCACAAAATATTTGCTTTCTTCAACCACTCGTGGTCCGCTCGTCTAATATTTTAATAAAATGCACTGCTCAAAACAGTTCTTGCCATTTTCACAAATGCAAGAAAGAGAGACTTGTGGCTGTTCACTGCCTTTTGTTAATTGTTTCAGCATTCTTGAGCACCCTTGCCTGCATGTTTCACAGAGCAAGGTAATTTAAAGTGGCAGCGGTCAGAACTTCATTTTTGCATGGTATCTTTTAAATGGGCAGGTTGTCGCAATGTGTGTTTCCATTGTTCAGTATATTTTGCCATAAATAAGGCGACCCTGCTCTCAGCCTTCTGTAAGTGGAAAATTAAAAAGCCCAGCTGAGGTACCTCAGAAGCACATAAAAAAGCAGTGGAACAACGCTGCCATATGAAGGACAGTGCAAGGATTCCTGGCTAGCTTAGCTGCCACTCTTATCATCTACAGAAAAAGCGTGTCCATATTGCTTGGTTAATGCTGACTTTGTGTGAAGGCTCTCTTCATTTCGGTGCTGGCCTGAAGTTGAGCGCTATGCTGTTGATGCAAAAGCGAAGTCGTGTTGGGAGTGGTCCATCATTGAACACGTGCCCCAGGTGAGAGTTGCACTGCAAAGATTGGGATGACGTACACGCTAGTTATGCATGCAAGAAGGAGCTGTTTATATGTAGACAGAAGTTAAGATATAAGCACCGGTGCAGTGACATTTGTAAGAAATCTTTCAACAATTAGTCTTGTGATACATACAGATTTCCAGTGTCGTCTGCAAAGGTGGCTTAACTCTTGTAAATTTTCCTTTTCTTTGCTCTTTATGTAAAACTTGTATACTGCATCCCAACTGTTGATACAGAATCCACAATAGGAGGATATTTTTCACAGTTGCATAACTCGTGTTGGCTGAACATTAGCACCTTTATGAACATTAGCTCCCGATATGAGGCGGTGCTACAGTAAAGGCTCTCTGAAAAGAATAGGGAAAAGAAGAGCAGAAAGCCTGAATAAATTACAATACAGACAAGCCCACTTATAACGGCCGCAGATATAACAAACGCTTGTTTATTACCAGCAAGTGTGGTGCTACTGTCAATATGTGCATTAGGGAAATGGCAATTCGTTTCAGATACAATGAACAACCTTGGTCGCACCACTCGGTTATAGCGAACGAAGAGGAACCGTAAACTCGCCCCGAAGCTGAAGAACTCTTGCTTTCAGCAATCGGAGATTGAAGAGCGTCTCTGAGCCTTCTCGACACCGCCGAGGAATGAACATGTCGATCCAAAAAGTAATAAAAAAGCAGCACTGAAACAGTAAGTGACCGCCAGCCAAGTGTGCCTGCCGACTAACACGCAGGCAATGGACAAAGCATCCCAAGTGGAAGCAGAACCACAGTAGGCATGAGACAGGGGCAGCGTCGAAAGCAAAGCTACTGCGCATGGTCGTGGATCAACTAACAGCAGCGATTTGAGAAGTGTTACTGTCTTGCTGGCCATGTCGGACACATGGTATGCGTCGCTTGCCCCATTGGCTCCACCTCTCGCGCTGCTACCATGTGCAGGCAGCGTCAGACAGTGAACAGTGCAGCTGATACGTTCTGTGCTACAAACGCTGCGCTTCTTTTGTTCCTGCATGGGCCCAGGAATGATACATGAAGCTGTCAAAAACACACATAATCAGACACATGTAGATTTGCTGCAACGCGTTGCTGATGCAAAGCTTGCCAGATGTTTCCTTGGATGAGTATGTTCGTGCGGACAACATTGCAGAGCCGCGTGCTCTGACGAAGCCGTTTTACACCAACTACAAACATTTCCCTACCGCAAGGAATAGGCCGGCCTGCCACCACCTGCCGTGAGCGCTTCAACCACGATTAGTTCTATCCCATCGGTAAAGATGATTGTTGGCAACAAGGGTCTCGACGAGGAGAACATGACTGCCGTGGATAGCCTGGAAAGTGCCGAGGTAGGATCTGCTTTGAATAAGTAGACAGGATAATGCAGTTTTTTAAGAAACAAACATCCCTTTCGGCGAACTTAACATTTCTGGCTATAATACGAATAGTCCACTTAGTACAAACACCGGATATAACGAACTAAATTCGAATGATCATCAGGTTCGTTATAAGTGGGCTATTATTCCAGCCAACAAAATCTGCCCCACAAAAATTTACCATTTAGAACTCCTACAGAACTGGAGCTAATCGGAAACGATTTAAAACAACTGGATCTCAATTAGTTCGAATAGTTTTTGGAAGTTTAGGAATTTGGACCTTCTTGACATGGACATCACATTTTTATTCTGCTCTTTAAATAAGAGTCTGAAGCCATGGCAGAGACGGCAGTTGGGTTTGGTGTACTAGAGTTCAAAGTAAATGACACTGCTTGCTATAATTTACACCTGCTCTTGCAATACTGAGGTGTTGTACACATGGTATTCTTCAATGCAAGTCTCAAAGAATTCCACTCAGTGAAATTCAACCATTGTAGCCACCCTGCATTATGCAGTCTGGCTTCACAAGCTGTATAACTGATCAGTCTTTCTTCACAACATGCTACCCTTTCTGGTACCTTTGCTCTTGCACATATAGCGAGTAGTACAAAGTAAACGTGCGCTTAAAATTTGATGTGTCAGCACTTCTTTGCAGTAATATTCGTTGAAAGATTTGGGCCTGGTTACTTTTTTATGCTGAAGAGTATGTTTTTTGTAAAGTTGTCACTGATATAGCTGGTTATTGCTCTATTAGCTGTTTTGTTTTAGTTATGCAATTAACTGACACAATCCATTATTGAGCCCATGGTTATGTGCAGCACCTTAAAAAAAATACTTGCTTGGTGTAAGCACCTGTCCATCAACAACTCATACTTGCAGGAGTGTGCGAATGTACGAAATTTTTTAATTGTGAACCCAACAATCTCGTATTCAATTCGCGAAACAAACCAAATAGTGCATATTTAAAATTATTCAGACCGAATTGAATTCTCAAGTTTTCAAATTCTTCTCTAATAATTGGCACGAAGTTTGAATAAGGCCTGCCGTAGTTTCCTTCAAAAGCTGTTTGAATAACAGGGCCAGTGCCAACGCCGTAGTGTGCGGGCTGAAAGGTTAAGCTTTGTGACACTGTTCATTTGTGTGACAGCAATAATAATGCTCATACATGACTTTTAAGATTCGATGATGTGGCAGAGCTCAGGCATGCCCAACAATTCCTGCCTTGACGCCCAGTCTCGGAGGCCATGGCTCATACTTACCTCACGCCCCCCTCATCCACTGTTTATTTGCTGTTGTTAGCAGCAAAAGTTCATTTCCCTATACATTTAGCATAGTGGCCATAGATTACATATTCTGACTTCTTACGTCCACCTAACTGAGATCAGGGTTGTGTCGTTTGACAGCTGTAGCTATAACCCGAAAAGTTATAGTGCCATACCGTCACTAATGCTTCACAAATTTACCAAAGTAGCGAATATTCATGAAAATATTTGATTTATATTTGATTCAGTTTTTAGATACACTATTCATATTCAATTTGGTTTTGAAAAGCGCTATTCATACACCCCTGCATACTTGGTTATGCAGCCCATTATCTTTAGCACAGCTCTAGATGATGAGCTGTGAGCCAGCAGGTAGGTCAGGGATTTAATGAGAACAATAAAAAGTGGTTGCCAGATTGTTTGTTTGCAATAATAAGCAAAATGTAAAAAATCTTCATTCCTGTAAAGCAACTTCCATGCCAGAAATGAGGACTCAGCCAGAACAGAGTGCCGTCTTCTGCACAGACAGGAAAGCTCTCTAAATGTGAACACAGGTACCTACGTCTTTGCGACAAGTAACCGGGCAACATGGTTTGCTTCTCAGCTGTACAGCGCAGCCCATATGGCAGCCCTCAAGACCAAAAGGTCTCGAAAAGTGAGGTCAAGGGTTCTTACAAATTTAGAGCTTAAGGGGTGCCATAAGTGGTTTGCTACATACATGGCTAAAAAATAAACCCTGTTGCTTGGTTACTTTTGGCATAGACGGCACCTTGCATGGAGAGATGATTCACTTCAGATAAAAGACGAGACAAATGGAAGAAATTAATTATAAAGAGCCCACTGCTAAAACAAAGCTATACAATGTTATTAATGCGATAGCATTTAGGTGGTCATCTCACAAAAAATTTCCAGAATTTCTGTTACAAAATTCCCTGATTGGTTGAGAGGTCACGTGACATTGTGACATCACAACCTGCCTTTTGTACTGTGAGCAAATTGCCCTATAGACAAGCATCATGCTTGTAAACAAAGGTGGCGTTGCGGTCGGCAGCGACGCGGGGTGTAGGCAAAACTCAGCACGCCTACACTGCGCCAAGCGACGCTGACTTCAAAACCAACTGGTGTATGCGAATATTTCAAAGCATGCGCGTCTCTTATGGTTATGAACATTTTTGTTGATGCTCAGAGAGTAGTTCTGCACTTTTTCAGCCTGCTTGCCACAAGGAATTAGTAGGCGGAGTGCTGCATCGGGCACTTCTCTGCTCCTATGTTGGCGACAAGTAAAAGCGCAGCGCTACAACGGGTGAAAGCGCGAGGTATGGGGAGGAACTAATCGTCCACAGTTCTCAACTTATGGGCCGATAAAGCATATCCGATTGCTAGTGCAAGATAGGACGACGTGATGCACGACGCAAATCATCTTTCTCGCATGATGAACCTCCAGATACCGACGAAACTCCGGATACCTTAGAAATTAATGAACACTATAGCTGCTTTGAATAACGCGAATGCGATCCGAGAGCTCTGCGAGTGCATGCATAGACATTTTACTCGAGCTCCAAACGAAATTTACGCTCACTCTGCTAAGCTATAAAATTTTGCTTCTTGTTTTAGAATTTATTCATGTGTGCGCATTCTGCTTGATTGGAGTGGCTTTTGGCGAATAATTTGCTGTGTTCACCAGGTTCTGATCGACCCACAGTGTGAAAATTCACATAATTTGGGAAATAACACCGTGCGACTTTGTCGAGATCCTAGCGTCGCTGGACCGGTGTTGAAACGACGTACATGTTGAAATTTGCGAAAATGAAAACGGAAAAAGAAAACGTCGTGCGTGCTACTAACCAAGCCCGGTGCTGCTTTAAGTGCAGCATGGTGTGAACGCTGAAGGCGACTGGCGGCAGCCTTTTCTCTTTTTTTTTTGCACAAAGTAATAATCGGGACGTTGTCCAGGTGATAAGCATCTGAAAATGGCCTCCTGCGTTCAACTTACGATCTCAAGCACACGGAATATCGAGCCTAAACCTATGCTGAGAGCATGACAGAATGAGAACGAGTTGCAGGCGTTACTTGATTTTTGCACAGTTCACCACGTGACCGAACAGCGATGCGAGGTTAGAGACACAAACAAACTGATTAGATTTGAATGCAGAAACACAATATAATAACCCAAGGGGCAAAACGAGCACAGCGTAATAACCCACGAGCTCGACGGTAATAATTAGCCGCGAAGCCGATCCGTCGCCGAACTTGTCTTGTTCCTCGGCCCCTGGCCGTCGCTTTCGCCCCTATCTGACTGCAATAAACTTGTGGCAACTTATGCCGCTTCCTTTCTCCTGCATTGCGGCTGAACCAACCGCACCAAAATTTGTCGGCCCGCATTGAATTGTGCCAAAAAACACGCAAGCATGGCGCATCCAGTGCGGAAGGTCCCGCTTTTTGTCTACACAACGAAAGTCACTGCTGATGCCAGCGCCGCCGCATCTCTTTGAGTCGCGGCCTGATGCTTGTCTATATGGCACTGCACATGAGCCTTACAGGAGTTGGAAAAGGGCTACCTGGGTCTCATGCCCCACCGGTGGCTGTGTTTGAAATGGCCACTTGTTGGAGCAGTGACGCATGGCTTAACTGCTGCACCGCTATGCCAGCACTGGTATGAGGGCTCCCCGCTACCTATGAATGCGATTGAAAGGGTTGTGACATCATCAACACCACATGACTACCAGTGGACCAATCATAGGGCATCGTCAAATTAAAAAATCAGAGGACCCCTAAAATTTGGAAGTTGGCCCAGCCCCAGAAAATGGATTAAGGTGGATTAGTATAATACAACATTGTTGTATTGTAACTAGGACAAGAAGACAGCAGATGCAGCAGTCAACTTCATACAAGCCGTTCTGTATTCTGTATCCTTCGTTCATCATCTCGTGTGCGCGCGTACAACGCTTCGTCGTCTTCTTCACTACACACATGATAATCCAATGGTAGGTTCTGGAACATTCTAGAAGGTGATGACTCATTCATACCATATAAGTGCAATGGAACCGGTTTCAACTGGAGTTTTGGCAGGAAAAGTGCAAGAACAACATTAGATACTCATTGTGGGCACCATAGCAGGCAATCTAAATGCTATTGCATCTTCTTAAGAATGTGGTTACGAAGGCCCCCAAGTTTTTCAACAGCAGTGCTTACATTTACAACAGGACCCACGCAAGAGCTAACATCATTCTTGTCTTACAGTGTGATTTGAGTCAAGTTATCCATGAAGCACTGTAGTAGCTTCTCTTCTTGGACATCGTACTGCTTCAGGCATTTCGACTGAGTAGTCTAATAGCTCTCAGGCTGTAGGCATTAGGTTCTGGCAAAGCAAAAGTAAAAGCAAAAGCCAGGGAGATGTTAACTTTCTTATAGGTTGCAGCACAACATGTTGTAAAGCACGCATACTTGTTTTTTTAATGTTAAATCCTGCCGCCATGACTTGCACATAAAATCTGTTTAAAGTATCTGTGCATCTGGAACCAAGCAGACCTGATAGTGACGGTGGTACTGAAAAGATCTTGGTTACCACATTACTGTTACAGACAGGAACAAGGCACACGATTATTATAGCGAAATCATGAAATGTGCGACCTCAAGCAAACTTGTAATCCTTATCTATTTGTAAACAACTCTGCATTTTGCCGGCAGAGCAATGTATGCAGATGCAAACCAAACCATTTGTTGGTCAGTGCAATGACAACCTTGTGGCAAGATAAGACTAATACATGTACCAAACCATCGTCTGCTAGGCTACTGCTATAAGGTTTTGGTGCCATCTACTTTATTCTTTGTGCCCATGCAGCAACTGTAAGCAAAGCTTGTGAATGGAACGGTCAGACTGGCTCATCTCTGCTTGATGGAATTAAATGGGCTCTGAAGGAGGGTACATAAACTTGCTCAATGACTATTTTCTCTCGTCATGAACACCGGAGCCAAATAATAGACTTTTACACGGAACAGAGAACCCACAATCACACACGAAAGTTGGGAAGACCTTTCCGGCGATTTTTTCATGCTTAAGCCCTCCTACATTGCACGCTGCTGCGTAATTCTGTTCAGAGATGGCCATTGGTAAGATTCTTTCAGGCGTTACGCAGCTACCAAGGCTGGAGCCAGTCAGAAGCGTCGCTCGAGCGGGCCAGGAAGCTCTGCCCCCCCCCCCCCCCTTCCCTTCACAGGGAATTCCCACAATGGGGCCGGTGGACGAGTTCTGACCTTTGAGCATGCAAAAACTGATGAGAGGGAAAGGCACAAAGACGCTGAAATTTAAATTTTGGCGACCAATAACTCAGCTTTTAAAAAACGCATTAAAAAAAATGTTTGCTGGAAGATATTTGTGAAGCTGCGTCTTTGAAGGGGTATTCACACGGGCGATGGAATCCCTCTCTAAGTGAGGGTGACTGCACACACGTCATGCCTTTGAGGGTGCTCACAGCGACGTAGCTCCTGGCTTTGTGCCGGCGGCGGCCGCCGACTGAGGAGGGGACCGCTCCTTTGGCCGCTACATTCAGTCCCCGACTCTCCAGGAGGTGTTGCCTTCGGTGGCATGCGTGAGGTGCAGCCCCTGCCGTCTTTCTTTTTTTGTCTGTTCCCCCTCCGGGTGTCTTTTCCCTCTTATCTTCCTTCCTTTGGGGCATCTATTCCGTTTCCCTCTTCATATTTTTTTTGCCTCCAGTGTCTGGGCATTGACACAACCCTGCAAGAGGTTATTGTTTTGGCCCCTTCTTTCCTTTTAAACCCCCTTCCCCCTCTGCCCCCAAAGCCCAGCCGTTTCAAAGCCCAGCCGTTTCGCTGGGCTTTGGGGCCCCTTTCGGTGGCTCCCTGCTGCCCATGTGAAACGTGAATCCAAGAGCAGGGGCGTACTTCGGCGGATCAGTGATGTCGGGCACCTCCTGTCCACATCCATCCACGCCGATTTCCCCAATGTGAATACCGTTTTAAGGGGAGACGCAGGTCTTGAAGTGAAAATATTTACTATTAAAGATATCGTAATGAAACCAGGTGCGCATATGTGTTTCATCTTCCTGTTTTCAAAAATATAATTAGTTTCAGTATATCTCAATTAGTTCCCATAATATACAAAAATAACTGAAGCCAAATTAGCCAATTTCTTATGGGTCCTTATGACACTTTCCATCAATCTTTTTTGGTTCCGACTGAAATGAAGGTGTAGCCGAAGACCTGCCATGCAGAGCTATACTATTTATATTCTTATTGAGATATACCATCGTATGAATATTTTAAATTATGTCAAAGTTTCATAATTACCAAACATAATTAGGTGACATCATTTTTCAGTAAATTTGATACGTTTGACTCAGCCATCAAAATATAGCATAGCTCCATAGTTTAGTTCTTTCTGAATTCAACGGTAAAAGGTTAATTGATATTGCACCACAAAAACATAATATAAAAACTTCTGTAAGGCCAGTCCTGTTGGCAAAAAACATGAAACTGAGAAAAACGCATTTGAAGTGCGCGTGCCAGCCATTGGGGGGTCGTTATAGAGACCAGAAAAAAAAAAAAAACAGCGGAATGCGGACGTTCCAAAAATATTTCGCAGCAGTGAATAATACCAGGATGTGGGGGAAGGGGTCCAGTTTTCAAACAATAACAAGATGACGGCCATAGGGGATGCGGTCGTGGGAAGCGATGGGCAAGTTCTGCCGCATTTCACTTTGAAATCGCCATTTCCGCTTTCCGTTGGTGCGAAATATATAATTTCTTAGTAATTGGAGGTCAAATTAGGCCTTGAAACTTTTTATGCAGTATCTGCATAAAAATCCCAAATATGCCATTTTTGTAAAATCAAAATTTTGCATTTTTTGATAATCTCAAGACCCACGTCTCCTCTCAACATCCCAGAAATACCACACCTTTATTGAAAGGCCCCATTAAAGGCCCTGCGACCACCCTCAGGTAAAAATTTTTGATGCACTGCGGTGGTTTGAACATTCATCCAAGGAACATGTTTCTACAAAAACTTCCTTTGAAGAGTATCTAACAAAGGAATTATAGCCATCACAACTAAGCAATTTCACCATGCTGAGTATACTCACACCTGTGCCCTTTCCAAGGCACAGGGAGAAATGAGTATACTCACACCTGTGCCCTTTCCAAGGCACAGGGAGAAATGAGCCTCTTAAAGGGACTATGCAATAAATTAATTGAGATTATGTAAAGCAGACGAGAGATAGGCATTTCATCACTCGTCACCCCAACGCAAGAATTTTTAAGCTAGCATCAATAACAACCAAGATATAGACGATTCAAAATTACGCTCCCCCTCAACTCGTACACGCGGGGCACCAGACAAAAATAAAGAAAACAGGTCTGGGACTGGTCCCCGCCCATGAATACATCATCCGCTGACGTTCCTTTTGCAACTTTCGGCTGTCGCTCCTAGCCCCCCAGCAGCAGCGTCGGCGGCGTGATTGCGGCGCACGTCAGGTTTCTTTGCTTGTTGTCTGTTGTAGTTAGCAGTAATGGACCCAGACCTCGAGGCGCGACTGCTCGCTCTTACGGCCGCGAGGGGCATCGAGCCCTATGCGTTCACGCCGTACCGGCTGAATGCCAGCGACGACAGTACCACTGCGAGTGGCTCCGGAACTCCCAACAGAAGGAGGCGGCAGAGGAAAATTAAAACCATATGCGTGAAGGCAATGCCCTGGCTCGCGCTAGCTCGAGGGTCGCGCGGCGGCACGAGCAGACGATTTTCACGGCTACCGGAAGTGTGCCCGTGACGTGGCTGCCGTGGCTCCAGCGAATGACAGCGTGTGGTGGCCTGGTGACGTCATGGGTAGTATGACTCACTATCGGTCACTACGAGCACACCAATCGGACCGAGAATTTTAAAAACACGGTTTTTAAAAATTCACAATAAATTGCCGGCTCAGTTCCGAAGACTCATACTTGGTGTGAATGCTTCTTAGCATCATTTCTAAGCATTGAAAACATTTACAAGCGACTTTTTATTCATTACATAGTCCCTTTATTGCTGGGAGACTAGCCCCTCTATCATGCTGAGAAACTAGCCTCCACAAGCAAAATTTCCATTCTCCTCCCATTGAGAGCAAGGCATACAGCTGCATCGGATGTCTACATCATGCACCCCACAGTGTTGTGGCAGATGTGCACCAACACCTGTTGCTTAGATGCAGCAGATCACAATATCGTGCCATGTCTTGCACTATGCTAAAATATAATTATCAATATAGCACTGTAGGACACAGCAACTCATCACCATAGAATTTTAGAATGAACTCTTTGCAGGGAATGTCCGTGAGAGCAAGGGTGGCAAAAATGCAACACTCAAAGACAACAAATAAAGTTTAAATATGGCACAACACATAGCCCTCAAAGAAACACAGAAACACAACTTGCATACAGATAAGTGGAAGCTACAACATAAGTGTGCTGTTGTCACATGCATGTAAGCCAACCACACAGTTCGGAAACTGCTGCCTTGCGCTTGTCCCCTCCACTGCACTGCCAATAAACCACAAGACAAAGCAAACCTAATCGCCTGCTGTAACTGTCCCATCTACCCACTGCGCTTGTTTACTTAAAATGTTAAAAACCTGATGATGGGTCTTTTAATGGTCAGCAAAAGACTGTTATTATTTTCTGGCTCATCTCTGCTTGGTAGAATAGCACTGCAGGGTGATAAGCAGTAGGTACCATCATGAGTTGAAAAGAAGAGCCTAACAACAGTAAGGGGTTTGTTGCAACTGTCTTCTTCCTGTTTGCTGTTCAGTCCATCATACGGCGCTGAACGAGTGGCCATTTCATGCTTATGTGACTGTGGCACTGCTCCTGAAAGTTGAGGTTAACTACAATAGAGTGCCACCAAGGAGCAGTGCTGGCTGCCGGCAGTGACACTGGTCTGTGTCCATGCCAGCCCAACACATTCTAATAGTCGCAAACTGTAAAAAGACAAATGTTCAGTTTACCTTTTTGCAACACACTTCTGTTCGTATCATGCCATGCGATGAGTCCTCTTTCCGGATAATGCTTGAGTGTGATTCATCACCATCCACTGTACCTAGCGCCATAAAGAATGATGGCCAACCACAATTCGAGACGAATTTGTGTTCAGAGCTGAGGACGAAATAAACGTAACGGCATTAAGCCACAACTGTATCGCTAATATTTGGCTGCTAGACCATCCCCAAATTCACTGCCAATGTTCCATGCAAACTCATGCTCCTCCACAGGTAAGCTTGGTTCCATTACATGATCACTGCATTTCAAATACACTGGTCATACAGTGGAACAATAGTAAGACACTGCTGTATTTTTATCTTTTCAACCTTATGTTTGCTTGCTTCACTCAAGGCATTGCCTTGAGAGTTAAAAAGAAAAGTTATTTATTGCCACATTGCCCATATCAAACAAGGAACACACATTTTCATTTGCTACTTCACTTTTCAGCAATCAAAAAGTAGGCTGCATTAAGGGGGGATGCTGGGATCAAAGGTGAAATTTCTTATTTTTGGTGTAGAGCAGTAAAATTCGGCAAACTCTAAAGTCCACTGAATACTTGAATACAAAATTGCACTGAAATATCGTATGTAGTTTTGACATTAAAAATTTTTATATGTTCACTGCTATACCAAACTTGCAGAAAGCCTGGCGTGACAACAAAACATGGTAGGAACTTGCAGCAACTCTTAAGTTTCACTAAAACTAAAGGATTCGCTTATGCAGTGACATTCTACATATATTTTTAGCAGCCTGATTTTTTTTCTATACAGAATGTTATATCCACACTTGCATAACTCACTCATTATTGTCATGTCAAATTACTGACGGAGTGGAAAAAATGATAGAAGTAATTCAGGAATATAAGAACGTCACTGCATAAGAAATTTATCAAGGAACACAATGCAACAAACCACATGAAAATTCGTAAAGCCATTGTCATGCTATGCTTCTGCAAGCAGGGCAGTCAGGTCAAAAAACACTTCACTTTATTACCTTAAAGACCCCATTTTGGGGGGTACTACAAATATAAATTGAATATTATTGCCTACATGATATTTATGAAGTGCATATTTAGATTGTTAACAAAACTTGATGGGCAGGTGATGGCATCAACGTCGTGGGGAGGGCCATTCCAGTCTTTTGCAGTGCGAAGAAAAAACGATGCGTAAAATGTAACGGTGCGGGCGCGTTGGCATGAACCATGAGAAAACTGATTTTTTCACGGTGATTTCAGCCAGTTTTTTTCGTACCTACAGCCACAAAAACATTTTTAAAGTCACGTCTTTGCAGTTTTAAGGAAAAATATTCCGGGATATAATTAAAAAGACTGTATCGATAACAAATCTAGCGTTTTTCTGAAAGATTTTTTTTCTTGAGATTTTTGTGATTTGATGCCCGTGTCCCCCCTTAAGCAGGACACACTAGAGTATGCTAGGTGCACGTAAAGTACCAGTAGTGATGCATGGTAGTGACTGCAAAGATTACAGGAAAGAGAAGTCCCATTGCATTCACTGTTTGTAGTTACAAGTGTCAATTACTAACAGGTACTAGCAACTCAATATTCTTTCTTCCCCACAGAACCACTGTCATGCAACATCTAGCGTTTTTCTAAAAGTTTTTTTTTTCTCGAGCTGTCTCGATCCAGGTGTTTTCTACTATCATATTACTAGTGAATAGTGGGCAAGCATGTTTATTTTCTTTCTTGACATCAGGTGTGTAATTATTAAAATAATTAATTCCAGCCATGCTTTGTTCCTATTACGGAGAGTAAGATAAGTAGCAAGTAATGCTGTTTTACTTACATTTTACAAGTGTTTGGAGCACAAAATAGCATTCAGCAGCTGTGTTACTGCATGTGGAGACGGTGTGCAAATGCTGTTAGCAGGGATGGTGCAGTATGTGAACGAATACCTATACTGTGCCAGAATTTACGGTCCTTCATACATTGAGGTAGTCATGTCAAACAAGCAGGAGCTGCTGGAGATGTGTTGTTTGAAAGAACAGTGCATGAAAGGCAGACTGCAGGGCACACCCACCTGAACAAATCAGCACCGCAGGCAATACATGTGTATGTGCCCTTTGCTTTATGGTTGACCCACCGGCCCCTGTAAGCCTGCAAATACAGGTAAAGGCAACAAATCATACAGTAGCTAGATATGGCATTCCGCATGCGCGGCATTAAGTCAGGGTACGGCAGTGGACTGTTAAAACACGCGGCTGAGAAATCAAGCCGACACGTGGTCATGTCCAGTTGCTTGGAGCGTCTTCATTTGATCAAGAACGAGCCCAACCGATACTAGCTCCATGGCACAAGTAGTCAAATAACGCCATCTGTTCGGTTCTAGCACCGCAGTAATCCAGCAGAGAGGCGTACAGTAAAAATAAAGCATTTAGTGAATCATGCGGCTTCAAGGTAGTACATTGCGCAAGTGGAAACCACGCCCGATGAGAGCCATCGCATTTTGAGTAGGCACGTTGAATTCACGCTCTGAAAAAGAGAACTGCGCACGCAAGCGTCAAAAAGAACAGACTGCGTACTCGCGAAGCAAGTAGACTAAATGACACATCTTAACAGTCGATGTTACGAGGTCAAGAATGACTGACGAATGCAAAGAAAGTCAGAATGCGGAACTTACGGGTTCTGTACCCCTTTGGCGACAAATGTAAAACTGATCGGGTGTGAGTTTTTCACGCCAGTCCTTTTCAGTCATGTCCTTGACATCCTTCTGGTCTGCCATTCTGAACAGATCTGCACAAGCGAGTTGATCAAACGATGAGCCGGTCGTCAACACAACATTGCAAAGTAGCTGCTAGTCTGCGGAATACAACGTGAAGCCGCCACTTTCACAGCGCCTGCCGAGTGCTGGCCTGCAGTGGGCCACTAGACAGCATTCGATCCTCACAGGAACCCGTTTGGAAAGTTGAGGTACCTGAGAGGTGAATAGCGCGGACGACAGGCTTATTATTGGGCGGCCGAATTGCTTGCGCCGTGGCTGCCCTAAAAAGGCATTCGCATAGCCTGCTGAAGAAAGGCTTCTTCACGATATTTCGAGCGCCCCATAGCACAGACATTCCATACTAAGTTTTGGCACCGAACGCTACCTAATGGGCCTTGTTGCTGCTAAAACTGGGCCCCGATGATAGCTCGTTTCATGTCAGCAACAAATTTTGATTCCTATAATTACACATAGGCCCTACACTACCGCACCAAGCAGACTACGCTCCGGGGCTCCGGCGACATACAGCCGCCTAGCGGCTCTAAAAACGGCGTTTCAGTTTTCATCTGTCAAGTCGGCTTGCTAGCTGGCTGGTGTCGTCACAATGTGAAGCGGGAAAATATAAATTCTATTTTGCATGCCTATCGTTGGAAAGCTACGGATTATACATATGCTAGAAAGGGCTTATAAAAAGAAGAAAAATAAAAGTACCCTGCCGTCACCGTACATATTATACAGTCAGCAATGTGTTACGGCCGAACTTAGCCATTTTTTAACGCGCCTATTGAAATCATTCCTTATGAACGAGGGCGCAAAATGGCCAATTCTGCGTTATCCGGGCTGCTTCTGAACAAGTAACACTATTCATTATGTTGCGAAAGAGCTGTACTTCAATTTCGGATACGGATTTTTCGACAGCCATATGAGGGAGTCTTTTTACGCTTCTAGCGGAACCTGTCAACGCGGAGCGATCATGGTGACAATGGCGTCCGTCGAACCGACGCTTCTCTGCATGTTGCTCAGCAGCGGCGGTGTTCTCGCGATTTCGCAGCATCGGCACTTAACTTTGTAGATGCAGGCGACAGCTTTGTGTGAAAAGATGTCGTCCATTCGTCTGACTCTAGTACGGACAGAGATGACTACTCTGCCCAGCCTGGACTATCGACAGGTACCCGTCTGTAACTTTTGTTTTCGGGTTTCGCTGCTATTCGAGCCACTGAAGGTCTGAAGGATTTTGTGCCACCAGCAGTGTAGTGGGTCGAGTTTTCGCCCAGTCGGCCCGGGATCGACCTTGGCACTGCGCTGCGGAGTAGCCCAAACCGCCTCGTGTGAGCAATCGATTCTTTTAAAGCGAAAGCTTTACTACGCCAGCCAGCGAGCTTTTTCGGCTCGTCGCGCACTTCAGCTGTAAGCCGTATGCCGTGGCCGACGAACGACTTTGAGCCGCTGTTGCCTAGCAACGCCGCAGGCACGCTCCAACAGATGGCGCGGCCGTCGACGGCTCTCCCGTTGCCGCTCGATCTACCAGATATGTGCTTCGCTGGGTTAGAGAAAGAGGAGGTGCCGCCTCGCGGTCGGGCGATATATATATATATATATATATATATATATATATATATATATATATATATATATATATATATATATATATATATATATATATATATATATATATATGCGCTTCGCCTCAGTGTACTGTAGTCGTTATGGAGAGCGCGAAAGAGACGAAACAACGACAGAACGAAGCGAGGGAGAGACAATGCGCTCAAGAGACGCCAGGAGAACGCGCCGCACGACTCGAGGAGCGTCGTAACGAAGATGCGGCTAGAAGTCGTGCCACGTCCCGGTGTGACTCTTCAACTGCGGAAAAGACCGGTTTGAGTTCTCGAGAGCGTCGGAATGAGACGCTGCGTAGACGACGTGCCGAGGAAACGAAGCTTTCGCAGTTCAACTAGGGTTAACCAGAGCTAAACCACAGCCAATTTTTTTCTTTACTGATCAGAAAGTTTGGCATGAAAAGTTCTGTAATTTTGTAAACTAGTTTCTGACAGTAACGCATAAAATATATATTCTATATTTTGTATTCTCTTACTTTCTGACTTAATGTATTCATTTTTCTACCTTTTTTTGCGCGTCTCTCAAATTTTGCCAATTTTTTTTCGTAAGCAATTCATAACCCATTTTTTCTTTATGTCATTAAAAAGAGAGCTCTTTTAGCTACACTATGATGTGCTGCAACAGAGCAAAATTTTTGAATTTAGGGGTAAATATATTTTTTCGTGCACCACTTTCAAATTGCCTGTTTACCCGCGGTATACGGAGTGTTAACGGCTCACTTGGTCTGGCTGTACAACGCTGACATTTTAAAATTGTGACCAGTTGATTGCTTCCCACTCGCATCGGAGCTATGAGAACAGGTAAACAGGCAGTGATATTCCATGCCGCAACAGGAAATTCTCTTAATGCAACCAAATAATTCCTATTTCTGGAACTTCACTTCACTTTATTTCCTTAAAGACCCTCGTGCTAGGGTATTACATAAGGGGTGGGACACATATAGATTAACAACAGAAAAAGTACACAAAAATTGAACAAGTTATACAAAGAAAAATGATTATCGTGATGCAAGCAAACGCGTAATTTGGTTAAGAAACATAGTTTGGCATGTGATGGCAGCAAGTTCATGGGGAAGGCCCGATATTTTTCCTGCAGCAGTTTGGAATAAGTAAGAAAATATCGGGTTCTAAAGTTTCTCGGAAATTTACGAAAATTCACTTTTCTTAAAATTTTATTCTTAAAATTTTCTGAAAAATGCGAAATTCCCCGAATGGAATTAAAATCTCTGTAATCAGACCCTCAAACACTGGCAAGTAATAACTAGTGCTCGCACGCTGCAAAAATTCCCCTTTTCCTCGAAATTCGAGACCCCTTCACGATAAATGGATTGTTTACAAGCGAAATGCTTACGACATCGAACAGTTCGACTGTTTATTCTGGGCGATCGACTTTCAAGCAAAACCAAGAAAATAATGTGCATCCTCCGGGATTTTTAATAATATCGCGCGATTATCAATGTCAGCGCCGCGCCTGTAACAGGAAATAGCAGGCCACGCTTGCAGTGGAGAGGATTTTGCGCGCTTGCGCGAATATTCCTCGTTTATCGCCCGTTATAAGGCACTTTAGTACCTCGCGATATGATTAATCATTCTGGAGGCTGTACACGGACGAAAAGCAAAGTTGAATGAAAGTACGGACAGATAACGGAAGTTGCGCCCAGAGTGCAAGTTTGGGCTAGTTAGGAAACTTGGATTTTCTTCAAGGGTTCTTGAGAATATTGGATCATATTCATGTGACAGATCGAATAGAGAAATCTTCAGAGTGCGCTCTGCCTCTGCATACCGCGCGTGCTTCACGAAATCCCGCCAATAATAATAATAAAAGGCTTTCCGAGGAATAAAGACTTCTGCGGCATAATAATAGTGTTGGCGGACATCACAAAGCATTAACGAGTATACTGCTTAACAAATTTTTAATAACATTTTATAACTATTGCAGTTGGGAGCCTGGCTGCAATTAGAGGCGTATAGATGGCTTCTGCGTCATATAGTAATGCCATTGCTGCGGTCATCAGAAAATAGGTAAATCATGTTAGCTAGTAAGCTGGTTAACTAATCTCCGTCAGTAATAACCAGATATGTTTTCAGAATTGAAAACGCAATTACCCACAGCTTCTCGCCGTACACCTCGTAAAGCTCGTGTCACGTGACATTTTGCTGCGGTTACAGTGAAGCTTGGCGAATGTGCCGGCGCTCTCCATGTGAGGCCTCGGGGATGGAAGCCTCCATCCTTCAGAGCAGGCATGGGCAGTACCGAAGATACATGCATCTTCGATACAGTCTGTGTATCGGTATTAGGTATCGCTTGCCAAAAATGAAAGTATCGGCATCAAAAGTACATTTTTAGTGTATCGCGTATTTTAACGGTACTGGATACTCAAAAGAACAAAGCCGTAGATTCTGAGCTATATATATAGGCTGCTGTGAATCAGTCTGCGGCTGCTACTGCTGTTGCTGATAGGAAGAAAGGAAAGTGCACGGGCCTGCCTACTGGCTCAAGCCGAGCCACGCTCGCTGCCGCGTGCTCAAAGCAGGAGAGCTAAAGATATAAAAGGCGCGCTTTGTGAATCAGACTTTGGGCCGGCGATGCACGCTCAGCCAGCAGCGCACTTAAAGAAGGAGGATGGAGCCCAATTAGAAAGTGGCGATACGTCAGTGCCGTTGGCGCCGCCAGTCTTCACTCTTCCCACCGTCAGTGTTTGGCAGGTAGACGACGGATACATTGCGCTTCTGCACACTCGGTGGCAGAAGGAATGAGGAGACAGGCTCACCGTTGTAGAAACAACACCCCTTCGCTCGTATTTCAAGTTGCGGTGGTGGCCAACCGAAATGGACGACTTTCGCCAGGTAACTGAACATTTTTTGTTTACTTTGTCAGCCCGATAAAGGTCACGCACTCTTCCGCACGCTGGTCAATGAGGTCAGTAGCGCCGGCAGCGCCACATGCATCAACTGACGCATTCCTTTCCTTTGGAGATGCCAGCGCTACAAGAAGTCGTAGTTCTGAAGAGCCGTTCGTGAAAATAAGCTTCTTAACTATACCACCGGAATTCTCCTGCTGACGTGGCTATTTGATTCCCTCAATTATCCGTTGATAAAGGACACCTTCGTTAGATACATGGTGTCCGCTCCTGTTGAGAGGCCTTTTTCATTTGCTTCGCTCGTACAGCATGGTCACATGGCTGGGCTCTTTCGGACCGGCGGTTTGGACCAATGCTGTTACTTAATGCCGTTAACTTAAAGTAACACCTAAATAACAGAGATTAGGAAAATATGTCCTGCCTAACAAAAACCTTCAGCCCTTTTATTTTTGTTGTTGTTTTCTTTCTAGTTTTTAACGCGCAGTGTTCAACTTCAAACGTCCGCCAAACACAGTGCCGGGAAAAAAATCGTTCGGATTTCCAAAGCGTACGGAGCTTGCACATCTTAGCGCAGAGCATATAGGCAACCCGTTTTAATGCTGCAGTAACGAACGGAAAGCATCACAAAAGGTTTCGAGTCTATTCGTATGCAGTCAAATGCTCACAGACAGGTTTGAAGAACGTACGTTAGCTTAAAAAAATATTTTGCTAGGCTGCTTGTAGAAGTGGCCGTTTCAAAGTAACCATGGCTTCAATCCAATGCTATAAGTTCTAAACAAAGCAGCTGCGCCGTCATTGGAGCTTAAAGAAATCCGTGTGGCCACATTACTTTAAACCCTTTAAAAAACGGTGCGCTATATCGATTACACTTAAGATTCCTGAAATCACGGAAATATTTCTTAACTTAGCTAATCATACTACCAGCTTTATTATTACTGGCCAACTCATTGATGCATCGAAGTAGAGTACATCCGTATCGGAAATACAATTTTTTGAGAGTATCATGTATCGGTATCCAAGATAGTTTTTTGAAGTATCGTGCCCAGCCCTGCTTCAGAAGCATTAGCAGGGGCGGCACTAGGGCATTCGTGGTGGTACGGCGCGTAGAAGCAGGAACGAATGAGGGGGACATGAATGGTTGGGCGAATATGATGCCTATGTGGCGTTGCTTTTCATAAAAATAAATTAACAAAATGTGGTGGGCTGCTATTGAAGGGTTAAGTGCGAGCTGCGTTATCATGAAACATCTGCCTCATCAGGACCTTGGACGAAGCGCAATTGGCAGTGGCCTGGCTAATTTTTCGTCCCCTTGGCGCCGTCAGAGAGCACCAGCCACCTGTCTGCCGCGCTCCTCTGGATAGAATGATGCCCACGCACCCACTGACAGCCTCGATCCACCTTCCCACCCCACACACCGCCACCCTCCAGAGGCGCCACCCAACACCAATCCACCTACCTCGACTGGGCCCACGCATCAGCACAACGAAATAGCGACGGTGAAATCGAATTCAAAGACCCAGTGGAAAAGCCAGCTGCCCTCCAGCTGGCCTCCACCTACGCCCACCCAGTAAAATATTCATGCTTGGGTTGGAGCAGCGAGCGGCGGCGAGCACCGCAGCGCGGGCGGTACAGAGAAGGTCACGTGGCCCGTGCTCCGCGGAATGACGTGTACAGGTGGGCGTGGCTGTGTGGACGCTGAAGGCGCGCTGTTTTCGAAAATTTCGCTAGATGGCCAAAATGACGTAGCTCTTAGGCCGACTACAAAGCTCTAATTGAAACCTGACTCCTAACGGCAATAGCTAAGGAGCATAATAGGGAAGGCAAATAAAAAATTAGGATACTTATGACGTTCGCTCAGACTTGCCACACCAGAGACAAAACTAATAGCTCAAAAAATGATAGTACGCCCAATGTTGGAATACGCTTGTGAAGTCTAGATGGGACCTACACACTAAGTCCCTAACATCTAAACTGGAGCATATGTCCAAAGACGTGCACTGCGTTTCATTTTTTCCAAGTATCGGAGGCAGGAAGAAATTTCCCCATTGTATACCAAATATGACCTACGTACCTCTCTTAGAGCTTCGAAGCAAAATAAAACGGTTGAAACTGTTTTATAATATTATGAATAACAAAACACTCCTAGACAAACGCAAGTACATCAATGAAACTTTCTCACTTATAACGATAAATAAGCATAATAGGACCCTCCAAGAGAGAAAATTTTTGAAGGATTGCTTTACCTTTTCATTTTTTCTATTAACATCGCGTGATTGGAACAACCTGCCCAAACAAGCAGTAAGGGCTGATGGTCGTGAAGTGTTTTCATCACTTTTATTGAACCTATTTAAAATGGAATCCTGATGTACTGGGTATCGGTGTATTTTGTACTGTTTTCCACTTTCTGCTCCTTTCAGTTGTCACATTAGGATGCATTACTATAAATATAGTGAAGTTATTTGCACTGTTCTGTTCTACAGTTTTCCACCGTTTTTTCCTGTTCCGTTTTGATACTATGCTGCACGAAACTGCTCCTATTGCTCCTGTTGTTGTATTTTAGCACTGTTTATTGTTCGCACTGTTTTTCTCAGCTTTTTCCTTTCGTTCTTGTATCATATAGCATATAACTACTCTTATCCAGGCCCCATTTGGGCTGATAGTACAAATAAAAGAATAAATAAATAAATAAATAAATAAAACTATTTTTTAAGTTTAACTAGCTCACCAGTTTATGAGGTGGTGGTGGTGAAAACATTAATTGATTCTTGAGCCATTTATCGATGATTACAGCTCGCTGATGGGTCGGCTCGATGTCGCGTAGCGTGGCCGGGAGCTTGTGGCTTTCAGCGACTCTTAGAGCCCAGCCCACCAGCTGCTTTTGTGCAGCCGGGTTCGAGCTGGACGCCGCTCTCTCCCATCGCTCTATGTCGGTGAGATGCCATTCGTAGGAGAGAGAGAGAGAGAGAAAAAAAAATCTTTATTTGTCAGTAAGAAGATGGTGATCCTCTTGGGTTTCATAGCCGCTCCAGGTGGCCGGCAGTTGAAGTCGGCGACCTCTTGCGCTCTTGCCGAGGCCCGGGACTGGACGTCCAGGCTGGCTTTCAAATGGCAAAAACCTCGAAAAAAAAAATCGAGTTTCTGAAAACATCATATTTCGTATCTATATGGTTTTTTCTAATTATATCCCGAAAAAAATTCCCCGAAAATAGCCCAGAAGTGACTCTAAAACAATGTTTTTGTAACCGTAGCAAGCAAACAGTGGCTGAAATCTACGTGGAAATGCCAGTTTTCTCAAATGTGGATTTTGACCTGACTGTCCTGCTTGCAGAAAGCGTAACACGAGAATGGCTTCAGGATTTTCATGTGGTTTGTTGCATTGTGTTCTTGACAAAATTTTAATGCAGTGACGTTTCTATATTATTGAATTAATTTCTCTTAAAATCCGTAACTATGCATTATGCAAGCGTGGATATAACATTTTGTGTAGAAAAAGTCAGGCTGCTAAAATATTTAGAGAATATCATTGCGTCACGCCAGATTTTCTCTTAAGTTGGTATAGCAATGAAGCATATAAAATTTCATAATTTCAAAACTACTTGAGTTGTTTTATTGAATTTTGGTATTTAAGCATTCAGTCGACTTTCCGATAAGCGTGCCAAATTTCATTGCTCTATGCTAAAAAATTAAAAAAAACTCCACCTCCGAAACTCAGCCTGCCCCCTTTTACCTGTTTTCTGACGTCCGCCGGCACTGGCATTATTACACCACTGAAGACATCTTTATATATTGACGACCGTATTTTTAGAGGGACACTGAAGGGCAAGATCAAACTAGGCAAGACGGATAGATTATTCCTCGGGAACACTACTGACGTTTTAGAGCACAGGTTTCACGTTGTTGTTGTTGCCTCTGAAGCAATGGCACATACACACGGTGGGGGATTGGCCAGAGTTTGGTGCAGATCCAAACAGGAGAAAAATTCATCCAGACTTATCTCAGACGGTTCATAAAAATTGAGGAAAGCGAATAATGTATTTTGAGAGATTTTGAGGAGATTGGAATAAAAATCGAGGAAACAAAGAGGTGAGGTTTAAAATAAATAATTTAAAGAAGTAATTCACTGTCAAATTCACTGTCGTATATTCTACTATTTAACCACGTTTCTGTCAAGATAGCATTGTCCGCATCTTTAGAAAGTAAAATTTTGTTCCATTTCGGTGGGTTTATTAATTATACTCCTGCATTTAATGTTTAATATGTTCAGTGAGCTAAGATTAGCGCCGATGTATCACTTAACTGTAGTCCCGATACAAAAACACGTGCCCTTCTTTTCATCCCTGCCGAACCGGACCCCAGCAACAGCGCCGCCGCGGTGGCTCAGTGGTTATGGCGCTCGGCTGCTGACCCGAAAGACGCGGGTTCGATCCCGGCCGCAGTGGTCGAATTTCGGCGGAGGCGAAATTCTAGAGGCCCGTGTACTGTGCGACGTCAGTGCACGTGAAAGAACCCCAGGTGGTCGAAATTTCCGGAGCCCTTCACTACGGCGTCCCCCATAGCTTGAGATCGCTTTGGTACGTTAAACCCCCATAAACCTATACCTAATTTTGAGCTTGTCATATATTGCAGTTTCACCTTAGCAGCAGTTTGCGACGTGCTTCTCCGTAGCTGTTTTCGGAACTCGCGCACTCTGGTGGAAAAGTATTCAGATAAAGAGAATTCAGTTTCTTTGTGACTTGTGAGCAGTTCTCGAAATCGACGTCTTTTCGCAGCAAGTCTGGATAGTCCAGCTAGTCCGCAAGTCAGCCGCCGCCAGCGCAGCCCTGGAGTAGGGGCCCCGACCATCCGGCTCCTGCGAGTTTCTCTCTCTCTTTGCGGTAGTCAAGAAATTTTATAATGATTGGTCGTATTCTGTTCTCGATGTTTTTCCTATTCTGTGGCATCTTTCGATACCAACTGCAGAACGTTCCAGCTTTCTGACATGATACATCTGTTCGCCTATGTCTGCCAACACTGGCATATTGCAATAGCGCAGAAGCCATGTCTATATCTACACATGAAGCCGCCTTCTGCGCGTTTTTGTTACTTTCCCCCTACTTTACGCCCGTGGGGTCATGCATGACGTTAAATAAATAAACAAATATAACAAAATTAACGCTTATACTTGCCTTAAAACTTGTGTAAGCACATCGAACATCGTCATGCAAAAAGAAAGTCACGCGTATTGAGGGCACATTGTGGGAAAATCGGTAGGGGTTGCAAGCCGCAAACAAAGGCACAGTGTTGAAGATCACACAGTAGACCGGTAATGTGGCGCCGGGGTGGCATGGTGTGCTAGCAGACGACTTTCCTGGAGGTGTGCTTATGGATAGTTTTCGGCAGCTGCATTTATACGTATAGACCTCCTGCATGTTTGTAAACAAACGAGGTGGCGCTGCAGTCGCTAGCGGGCTCGTGGTAGGCAAAAGGCCAGGGAGTGTCGTTGCGGAGAGGTGTTGAGCGCGGGTTTTCAAGGCTTGTAGGCGCGCTTTCAGCTTGCGAATCACAGCAATGGTTGATGTTTACAGCTTAGTAATTTCTTGAAGTACACCAGCTCGCGTTGGCCACATGCGGCGTATTCAGAGAAATAGTTAGCCACTGTGTATTGTATATATGGTTAGTAGTAAACAGAAAGCGTTTCTGGCGTTTATTTCTACTCTAGGCATTGAAAAAACATGAATTTTTTAACACTCTGCTCTAGCCAGAATGATTTTACTTCGGGACAGTAGTGAGAGGATGTGCTGGCGTTCTTTCGGCGGAGCAGACGTGCGCTCACCGTCTGCTGACATACGTAGGTGTCGTGCTGTGCGATAAGTGGGGACAGCGTTGTGTCCCCATTCTCCTCTAGCTGTCCCGCTTAAGGACTGTTTTTATCCGCAGGATCACGCACCAGCCAGGCCGACTTCTCCCCTTGTTAAACTGGTCGATTTGGTGAAAATTTTTGATTTCTGGAAATATTTTCTTTCTTAGCCCTGGGGTGTTCTGTTTCGTGACGAAAAATTATAGCATAATATTCAGTAGAAATTTATAAAGCACGCTTTCGAGATGCGTGGTCGTCGAAAATTGTGAGGTAATTTCTTTGACAAAAGTGCAAGCGAAGAGGCCAAAAACGAGGAAATAAACGTTAATTGATTCGTTTTCTGACCTTTCACATTGTGTGCGAATGGCATCACTCACACCTTCGTAATTTCGTAACGCATGAAAATAGAATGATTTTATTTGTCGCAAACGATTCCTGAGACGTTGAGGAATGTAATTTATCTCTCGATTTTTTTTCCTACACGTGCAGTATTATGTTCGTTATTTTTGTAAGAAACGTTTTCACGTAACTATGCATGCATAAGTACATGATCATCTAAAAAAAGAAGTAATGGCGTCATATGCAGAACAGGGCTTTGTGAACATGCTGGCATAAAAAAAAATTTGCGCACTTTCTGCTCAATTATTTAAGACCTTGAGGTGACTTGACGAGGATGTGAATTATAATTACCCAAGAACTGCACCAGGTATAGCTAAAAATAAAAGGCATTACTGAAACTAGCGTAGCAATTCCATATTTGCACCAAATTTAGTTTCATATCGCGTGCATAAATAATGAAAACACTTTTCATTGCCGCGCCCCCTCTCAATCTCGACACGTCTGTTAGTAGCACGCTTGCGGCTGCTTTTTTCCAAACAAGCTTCGCGGTCATGGACTGCATCATGAAACATGACACATGCATGATACAATAAAAAAGCATGTGGCTTTTAGCACACTTAAGGTACGCTATTCTAAGCAAGACGTGACCGCGCATGAACTTACCAGATTTCTTTCTACTCGAATCAAATAATTACGCCTGTCATATTAAGAAACACTTTCTAGTAAATATCAAATGCCATAAAACGAGCCATTAAAACATGCTGTGCTATTAACAAAAGAACGCATTCCTTGGGGGCGAGTGAAACTGCCGGCGGGGGCCTCGTGCACACCGGCTCAAGGTGATAAATGCGTGCGCAGCCAGATACGTGCTTTTTTTTCCTTGCGCAGTTATAAGCGTACTATGCTGATGTTCAGGTGAATGAAAGCGGTAAATTACATGCTATTAAGTACATTGAGTGGCAGTGCCGATCGACTCCCAGACTTCGCGCTTTAGTACCGCGGCCCATTCCCCGTTAGCCAGTTTACTAATGCGGTATTTGTCGCGAGAAGCCTATCGGGGCTAATTTAAATTTCCTTTTATGCTACTATGTGGATCGAACAGTGACGCAGCTGATCAATACATGCTGCTTCTGCAGTGCGCAGGTATGATGCAGCCGCCGGTAGCTGCAGCAGCTGCGGTAGGCACCGGCTGGCGGTAGCTGTTTTGCCTACCACGCGAAAGTCGCTGCTGACATCAGCGCCACCGCATCTTCGTGACGTCGCGGGGAGAAGGAGGTCTATAGAGCTGCAGCCATTTATGTACCTAAGGTATTCTGGTGCCTGGTCACTCGCCGTTATTGAGGTATACAGCAAGATTTGGCACAGGCACCAGTGGAGTACACCAGGTTACGCCAAGTCATTCATCTTTTCGGAGCATGCGTCGGGATCTAGAGGGTGTCCCCCCTTTTTTTTTTGGAGGGGGACTTCCTTTAAGGGACCCTGAGAAAGGATACATACATTACGGGTTGTAGGAAAAATTGGCCTCGAAAGGAATGCCCTTGGCAAAAATGGCCACAGAAAGGAAGGCCCCGGAGGAAACGGCCTCTTTAGAAAAAATTGGCGCCAAGTGAAAAAAAAAAGTCATAGGAACACTTTTGTAGAAGAAAGTTACCAGAGAGTTAAAGGGCCCCAGGAAGGGGCTCTCAATAAAGTTGTGGTATGTCTAGGATGTTAAAGGACGCCGCTTCGTAATTATCCTCCAGCAAAAATTTTTTTTAAATGCGTTTTTTGGAAGCTGACTTATATGCAGACAAAATTTGAACTTTCGTGTCTTCGCGCCTTTCCATCTCCTCTCGCACGCCAAAACGGCGGCGCTCCTCCGCCGGCCCCATCCACTCGGCCCCTCCCCTACCTCCGCCGGCCGCGGCGCGCACGAACTGGCCGCGGCTGTGGTAGCGCGTGACGTCTGAAAGAATTTGGAGCTGTGAATCAAGAATAACCCCCGGCTGCTGTCGTCACTTGCACGATGTGACGTCGTATGCCACGTTTCGCGCGAAAGCCCGGCACCGCGCGTCGCTGCGAGGTGCGAAAGCGGGAATTTTTAAAAATGTATGTAAATTTCCCGCTCGCTTTTGAGGTCTCGTACGCGGCATGGACGCTCTGTGGCCTGTACTCTACATAGTGCAATCATTTTAAAGCCAAGCTGAAGTACCCCTTTTCTGTTGCCCTTTAAAAGCGGATTGTACGGAATGTGCAAAGGTGCTCAGGGCATCTTCAATTTTTGTCGCCCCGGACGGGTGCTATGCACGTAAATACCGGAGACAGCGTTGCATGGCTGCAGAGCGCCGACTGGGTCCTGGGTCATCTTCATGGTCACGCTTGCTCCTTCAGAGCGCTTGACATCGATTGCTGTCCCAGTGTTTGGCGGCTGTGACAGACCATGCTTCCCAGCCTCCTGCTTGCCTCTGGAATGACTGTTTGTCATGGAGGCATGGAGGAAGGAAATAATTCAGGAGCGGTGGTTACGTCACATTTTTTGAAGCAGGACATGACGGCTCCCCCCTCTCCCCCCTGCGTCCCCCCCACTTGACCGCCGTCTCGCCTCGCTTGCGCATGCGCAGCAGACAGTGCAGCAAACGACGCCGCTGCTCCCAGCGTTACTATTGGCTGCCCCACCGGCCAGACTGTCAGTGGTCCTCGCGAAAGCGCGTGATTTCCGGCACACTTTTTGACGTGCAGCTCGGATAGTGAGGGTCTCTCCTGAGCTTTCCTTCCTCCGTGCTATTTGTCCTCTGACCCCCATCTTCAGTGGCCCAGTGGACACCACGACTTATTGGGGACAGGTCGGAGGCGTTCACCGTAAAGAAATCACGCCGTTCGCTCGGTTTACTCGTTTACATCGTCCGGTAACATGTTGAATGAAAATACCCTACTATATATCTCAGGTCAGGGCCACTTAAATGACGCTAAGTAATTGACGCGAGTTGCAAGTAGACGTTGATAGCTGTTGCACTGCGACTAGTGCACTGCACTCAGTCACAATCACTAATATATTTCGTTTGACGATACGCTTTGTTGTGGCACCGTGACGCTTGGTGACACCAGTTTTCACACTTTCACGTTCACAACAAAGCGTGAACAAGAGTGGTCCTTTTTATTCAACGTAAGAGATACCAATGATGTGTACTCAAGGTTTGCCACAGTCTTCACTTATCACTTTCCTTTTAAGGCCATCAAGCAATCTAAACGAATCAGAAAGCCATGGATCACGCCTGAACTCAGACGCATAATAATACATAAGAATAAGCTGTATCATGGACTCCTAAAGAATCTCCTGAATCTCTTCTCTTGGTCAAAAAACAATAAGTTGAATGGTGAGCTTAGACGAGCTAAGGTAGCATATCACCAAAAGATGTTTTTGACATTAGATGGAAAAGTTCGGACGCTGTTTGGAAAATCCTAAATAACTTGTTAGGTCGCAATACAAAAAATGCACCACCCGAACGATTATTTTTCGAAAGCCGCGAACTAACTGGCAAGGCTCTTGCTGACCATTTTAACCGCAACCTTTTAGCTACCGATGTGCCTGTGTTTGAACTACCAGAATTTCCCTCATCCTGCAGTCCCGTTGGAAGTATTTTCTTCGAGCCCGCCAATGAGACAGAGGTAGACACAACCTTTATGAATCTGAATAACAGCGGAGCATTAGACGTGAACAATATCCAGATAAAACCAGTGAAACATGTGCTGTATTCAGTGCTGTAGGCGTTACCGAAAAAAAGTAATAAATACATTACTCGTTACACTAAAAAAAACGCGTCACCGCCCCACGTTACCTACAAAAAAAGGTAACGCGTTATCGTTACCGTTAATCAAAAAAAGTACCGCACGTTAATTTGCCGTTACTCCATGACCATTAATTTTAATTAGTCTTCGCCTTAAGAACTTACTATAAAAATTTTATAAGGCTCACATTTCACATAAAACTTCTACCCCAAACAAGATTTTACGCGAGATCCTGATTTAACGAGATTACTTTGCACAAAAGTGCAGGAGCATAGCAATGTTTTAGTGGCCTAAAGTTGCCTGTATAGTTACATGTGACGGCTTCTAACCCGGTGGCACATGGCGAAGCCATTTTCTGAATGTGACATTAAACACAAAATGACACTTCATCATCATTTCTAACTTCACAAAGAAAACATCGCCGAACTCTCAACAAATTTACAGTAATTCTGAAAATGTGATGTTCCATAATGCTCCGCGTGATTCCACTCTTTAGAGGGTTGTGTGTGTGAGTGGTTAGGGAAGGGGAGGTAGGTCAAGGCAAGTGTGTGAATGCGTGTTGAAGCACGTGTTTCGTGCTTTATGGGTATTCTGCCTTTCTTTGTTTAGTTGGGTGCGTCGTCAAGGGTAGGTGTTTTGTGCAATAAAACAAGAGTCCTCGAGAGCACCTGTGCACTTTGTTTATTTGCAACATCAATTTGGGTGCTCTGCGCTTTCTTTTTTCTAAAAAGGGGGGCACAGGGGGGACAACTGGAATAAAAAGTAACTACTAACGTGACACCTCGCGCTACCGAAAAAAATTAACGTAAGTACGATACCCGCTACAGTTCCGAAATGGTAACGAGTACGTTATTAAGTTACCAAAAAAAGTAACGCGTTACTGGTAACGCCGTTACTTGTAACGCGTTACCGCAAACACTGGCTGTATTTGATTATACCTGTGCTAGCACGCATATTAATTTGGTACTTGAAACGGGAATTTTCCCGAAGGAAATTAAAGCAAGATTGACAGTCGTGTTCAAATGTGGCGATAAGTGGTAACGAACTACAGGCCAATATCTGCGATTCTTGTTTCTTCAGAAGGATTAGGGAAAAGTTATCTTCTCCGTCTTATCGATTTTTTTTTCAACAAAGAACAAATTTTGTCTGATTCTCAGTTTGGCTGCCGAAAGGGCAAATGAACGGAAGCTGCCTTGCTCCTTTCATCGTTTATGGGGGTTTGACGTCCCAGAGCGACTCAGGCTATGAGGAACGCCGTAGTGTAGGGCTCCGGGAACTTCGACCACCTGGGGTTCTTGAACGTGCACTGACATCGCACAGCACACGCATGCCTCTAGCATTTCGCCTCCATCGAAATTCGACCGCCGCGGCCGGGATCGAACCCGCGTCTTTCGGGCCAGCAGCCGAGCCCCATAACCACTGATCAACCGCGGATGCTGGAAACTGCCTTGCTGTCACTTAACATGTGCTGCAAAACACCGGAAAAGCTTTTTCATTGATTTCAGTAAAGCTTTTGATTCCCTTAAACACAACTTTTTAACTTATAAGCTACCCAATATGAAGTTCGCGGTACACCCCTAAACCTCGTTGAATCATATCTGAATAATCAGCAACACTCTGTCTATATAGGAACTGATCAGTCTTCTTTTCTGCCAATAACAAACGGCGTGTCTCAGGGATGTATTCTAGGCCCGCTGCTTTTTAATATCTACATAAATGACATGGTGCACATTGACGATACTGTAAAATTAATTTTATACGCGGACAATAGCAGCATACTTATGTCAGGTCCTGAAACAATTTTACTGCAAAGTGCAATGTGATACTTACCAAGCTGCAAAACTGGTCCTGTTCAAACTGTCTCCAGATTAATGCTGAAAAGACTAAGGTTATAATTATCCGTGCAAGGAACAAGTCAGCTGTGCTGCTTCAAGTATTTAAAAACGGAAATCAAGAAATCCAAGTTGCAGATAACCATACAATCCATAATGTTAAAACAGCGCTAAGCAACAAGAGATATGGCAGAGGCCTTCCATATCATCAGAAAGACAAGCAGTTGCGTCAGCACACCTTCAGTAACCCTAACCTCCAAGGAAATGAGCCTGTTGCACAGGGGATAGCATATCGGCGATAACTGCACGAGCCTTTGATGCGGTGTGTTTTTATTTGCATTTTTAAATGAGTACATCTGTGTTTGACCATGCGCATGTGCGTAGTTCTGGTGCACGTATAAATTGACCTGCTTAATTCAAATAAAATTTAGTTGTAAGATCAGCGCCTGTGTGTGTGTTCCCTTCGTTCTTCGTCCTTGTTGCTTAGCGCTGTTTTAACATTATGGAGCATTTCCAACTCGCCCAATCTGCCGTTCTTCTACAACCATACAATTCTTGAGGTTACCTTCTCAACACACCTGAGTTGAGATCAGCATGTTGAAAATATTTGTAATAAGTTCTCTTGCAGGAGCACTATCAAGATGTCGATGGCTTTTCCCCACTCAGGTTAAAATTCAAATTTATCATGCTCTCTTCGCCCCGGTTTTGAGTTATTGCAGCTTAGTTTGGGCGACCACCACGAAAACAAATATAATAAAAAAACAGTTCTACAGAAGAAAATCATTGGTTATATTGCTATTATTCCCTGCCTCTCCGCGACACTAACTGTTTTCCAGAATTTCAAAATAATTCGTTTTGAACGCATGTACGTCTTCCGGATGTTGCACTTGTTTTACCATTCCTCTCGAGTTTCTAGGGACTTCTTAATACGTACTGCACATTTAACATGCGCATCAAATCCAATCTGCACCCGCAACAGGATCTCTGGTTTATTCCATATTTTCGAAATAACTATACACTGCAAACACTTCAACACAACTTGCCATCAGCTCTTAATAAACACAACTTTCTAGCTTAGTGAGCCCAAAAAAGCTTAGTTTGTTTGTGCCTCTGTAAGCTTTTATAACCACATGTGAATGTTTCTTTGTTTTTCTTCCCACTTATTGTTCTTGTAATTGACTGTTTTGAGTGTTTTCACACTTGCTTAGGATTTGTAAAGGTACTCCTAGTATCTGTTAATAATTTGATTATGCTGGTTGTTATTTTTGTATACTTTAATTCAGTTTATGTGCGTTATGTCGCTGACTGGATGTGAGAAGTTCTTGGGCCCCTGTCAAGCTTTTGCTAGCAGCTTTTAGCCCTTGAACGTCTCCAGGATGTACTTACCTTTTCGTTCTGGAAATAAAGAATTGAATTGAAACTGAAATTTCGTAATTAACGTTTTCTTATGTAACCCGCTTTATCGAGGGCTGCAACTCAAACAATCCGAACCACACTGTAAACTCTGACTGCCAGCCATGGCAGCTGCAGTTGCCAAGGCTGGAGTTCTGATGGGCTTTTTAGCTTTTTATTTGAAGCAATGAAACTGCAGCTCAGATCTTTTTCTCGATATGAAAGCTTCCTCGTGTGGGTTTACGGAAGTAGAAGTTGCAGAACATGCCGACTGAGCAGAAAGTGTCTCGATAGCAAAAGAAGCAGATTTACGTAAAGGAAGACAAAGATTCGCCATTAGAAGTTCTAGAAGAAGAAAAAGTCTAAAACTGGGCTTGTTCGTATGCAACGCGAATGCAGTGGACGCATTGGCGACAGTTAGGAGCGTCTGCCAATGTGGAAGTAGCCAAAAGGCCAAACTTTCTTGTGCGCTCAACGGTCAGGATGTTTGGTGCGATCGAATCGGGCACTGGCTATTCGCGGCCAAGAAGTAGAAACGATTCACGATAGAAGGTTGAGCCGGGACAATTAGGACCCCTTTCAGCAAGGCGGAAATTTGGGCGAGTTGGTAAGTGTTCATCTTTGCTCTCAGCGCAACCCGAACGAGACACAAGACGAAGGACGAAGCGCCTGTTTGTGCTAGTCATTCGTCTTGTGTCCCGTTCGTGTTGCGCTGAGAGCAAAAATGAAAACTTAGGACCACTTTGAATACGTGATATACGGTGGTGCTGGAGCAAATGAAAAAAAAAATCTGCTTCGAGTCTTCTTATGCACGATAATTGCTGCCCTGAGCTTTATAGTTATGGCAAGGTTAAGAATAAATTTTTGTTGCATGAAAATACTTTTGCACCGAGGTTCATTGGTAAAAGATCATGTGCCGAGTTCATGTCTATAGCAATCACTCGGCCCTGGCAATGTCTTCATACTTGCTCGGTTATACATGGCTAGCAAAGAAGTTAAATAAGCCAATAAAAAATTCCAGGCCCGTACAAAAAAAAAAGTCTAGGGCTGAAGTATAGGCTATCAATAGACGTTTTTTTGCAATTCATTGTTTTTGTTTTCCTTTATCCATGTAGGAAAGAAAAGTATGTATTGCGGAGCGGGCTGATAGCTGGGTTCGCTGCTGATTTACTGAAACAGTTTCTTTCTTTCTTTCTTTCTTTCTTTCTTTCTTTCTTTCTTTCTTTCTTTCTTTCTTTCTTTCTTTCTTTCTTTCTTTCTTTCTTTCTTTCCTTCTTTCTTTCTTGCCTTCTTTCTTTTTCTTCGTTTCTTTCTTTCTTTCTTTCTTCCTTCTTCCTCTCTCTTTCCTTCCTTCTTTCCTTCCTTCTTTCTTTTTTTCTTTCTTTCTTCTCTGCCAGTTCGAGCTATTGAAAATGTGCCGTTTTCGCGTGGGTCTGCTAATTTTAGTGTGCCTCCCGGAAAGCTGGACACCAGCGTAGACGAAGGCAGGGGCGGACCATTGCAACATCTGTCCAGAAGAAACTATACGCATTTTGGAAGAGTAACGCGTAACCATAACTTATAAAACCTATGGCTAAACGTTGAACGCTCCCGTTGTAGTAGATCCCAAACAGCTGCTGCAGCTCCCAAAACACAAATCGCCGAGGCAATCATCGATATTCCAAACTCCAATGAAAGGCTAAAACAATAGTTTCTATCGGCGTCCACTTGAACCAGTGTAGTAAAACGTCAACGATACAGCCATTTCTTCCGCACTTCAAGCTGATATATCAAATCTTCTGCGTAATCTACGTGATAATAGCAGCGAGAATACAAGAATTTAAAATATATGTTTTTATTTTCTCCCGTAAGTGTAGACGACTGAGTTAACGTGCACAGCATTGCCGGAAACACATTCGGACAAGTAATTGCTGAAGTTTACTCCTCTGCACAGGCCCCTCCACACGGCCCTGCGATAGTATGGGATAAAAAGGAGAAAAAAAAAGGAGCGCATCAGGCACCAATGCGATAAAGACTGATCTTCTAAGACGCGTATAAACGCAGAGTTGTATGAAACCATTTCTGCATCCAACTCACCAGGCAGAAAATCCGTGCCTCTTATAAATGAGGCGCGCGCACTCGACGTCGTCGGTTATGTTGTCGTCCTCCAAATCTGTTCAAGAGGAGAGAAAAAAACATGACGACTGCGATCGCATTTTTTTTTTAGAAATTTTGATGTTGCTTTCCAGACTCATGGCTAGCTAAATTACCAATGGCAACTGAGACGGACATGCGGGCTGGTCAGTTCGACGTGACTGCGTTGTGCGAGAGAGACAAGACGGCAGACAACGGCGAAATGGTTGCATCTTCTATCTCCTTACAGCGTTAAAAAAAAAAAGAGACAAGGAAAGCGTACGTGTTGTCTTTTGTCTCTGTGTCCGGTGTTCTGCTCACTACAACAATGTTATTGTTTGCCTACGTAGCGCTGCTTCGGCGGCTCCTGATTGCAGTAAATCTTCCACTCTGCACTGCCCTATACGCGCATACGCTGCACCAACCCACCTCCAGAATAAATTTAAGCAGAAAGTCGTCTTCCCTGAGTTTTGTGCCCACCAACCGTGAGATGGTTTAACTTACGGCAAAAATACAATAGGAGGCTATGGGCGCAAAATAATTGAGGAATGGAGCCACCTTACCGGCGCAATCAATGCGGCATTCGTTCTTTGGTCCGGGCGGACTGCACCAGTACCGGTCGTTGATCTGGAAGTGGACAAGACGGCGATTTGTTTGCGAGGAACATTGGGCCAGAGTCGGGTGGCAGCCGTCACTTCCGTATTGTACGCAATTGTAGTATAGCGAACGTGATTTACGGATATATGTATTGGGAAGCCGGTGAGTTATTGATGGTATTTGTTCGGGAAATAATCGACGGTTGCGAACGCATTGTGAACGTAGCCTTCACCTAGTGGTCTATTTGTCGCTTTAAAGACTTGATAATTGCCTGGTTGATGACTCGCTTTTTTAGTTTGGATGCACAAATATGTGCGCGGATACGGTTAGTCAGCTGTTCACGAGTTACGCCTTGGCCGTGTGCTGAGGCTATCAGAAGTGCGGGCAAACTTAACCGACCGCCAATGTAAGTCCGGTCAAGAAGCCCGCGTTTATCAATACAGTCCTTCATACAATCACAACCAATGCTTAGGTGATCGATTCTGCGTCGGTCGAACAAGATCAATAAATATTTCCTGGCAAACTTTAATTCATGTAGAAGGTTAAGTCTGTAGTGGTCACCATCTCTCTTCTGAAGGCAAACCACATCGCTGTGCGGTAAGCAATGGGTCTGGGTTAGTTGCTACACATCTGAGACGGGAAGCGCTCAAAAAGATAAGAACAAACCAAGAAAACAGGCAAAGCGCGCTTCGTCTGTCGTCTTGATCCGTCCTTGCTTTTTTTTTTGTGCCGTTTAACACATCGATGCCCATGCTCGCCATTATTGATGTCACAGTTGGGCAACAACCATTTTACCGTGCGCTGTTCCATAACTTGTCAACACAGCAGAGCATATTTTCCGAAACTGTCTGAATAACTGTTTGGTTCTGCGCGCTTCTCATTACTGTGTTTCACCTACTCTGTCGCAGGCTCACAGGTAAGTCGTTTTAGTTATGGCGGTCATTGCCCGCATTTGGCCATAGACGGGCAGTGGCGCATCGCTTGACCGCTGCACCACTGCGCCAGGAGGGGTATGAGGACCCCCAGGGGTCTATGGACGTTAAGTAGAGGAAGGCCTATTCCGCATATATGGACATTTACCCATGATCGCTATCAGATCAGCTGCCATATCCGTCAACGCTGCATCTGATCATCGGAACCGAAGTGAAAACCGAACTGCCAGCGCACCTAATTCGCATTTGGCCTAACTACGCAAATCTGCCATCATTTTTTTTTCTTATGGGAGGTTTAAAGTCCCGAAGCGATAAATTAGCTCCGGATTAATTGAGAACACCTGGTGTTTTCGTTCCTTTTTTTTTCTTAGCGTGAGCTGTCATTGCGCAATACACGGGCGTTTTTATATATCGCCTCCATCGGAATGCAGCCGCCGTGGCCGGAGTCAGCAGCCGAACGCCAAAGCCACTGAACCGCCGCGGCGGATCAGACATGTCAGATACCCGCCGCAGTGCCTAAGTGGCGATGGCGTTCGTCCCCCTGTTTTTCACTGGGCTCCAGTACTGGCTTCGAATAAAGGTTTTTCCTCCTCCTCCTCCTCGTGAGCACGAGTTTGCAGGTTCGATTCCCGGCCGCGTCGGCGCCAAAAAGGCCCGTGTACTGAAGTTCCGGTGCACCTTAAAGAACCCCAGGCAGTTGAAATAGATCCGGAGCTTTACAAAGCCACCTTTTGCCTGCTACACAAGCAGGACGGCGCCTGCCATGAAACGTCGCCAAAGAATGTACTGGTGCACACGTGACTCTACACTGCATAGGTACTCGGCCATGCGGGCAATGCGGCAAAGAGGATTAGCGCTTTCGCGCACCTGCTACATCCAACCGAGCGATCACTCTTTCCACTCCTCGACTGTACCGAATGCATGTGTGGCCAATACGAACCCCTCTACAGCTTACGAATTGCCGCAAACCAAAAAAAAAAAAAAGGCGCGCTGCGCGCCAGCGTTCCGTCGACCCAAACCCACATTCGAATGGTATATATCGGGCAAGTACGTGCAGTCTGATGTGATCCCCTCAGTGAGAGAAAAACTAGTACACACCTCCGTTCGCGTAGAACTGCGAGTTCTAAATGCTGGTTTACCTGTGACAAGGCACACGGTCTCCTGGCTCTCCCGGATCCCGACTCGTCTCGTATCGTATAACTGCCGTCGTATTCAGGACGTGCGCACCGCTTTCGTCGCCCGGTGAGTGCGCAAACGGGTGCGCTGTGGCCAATTCCCTAAAGCACCCCGACGCTCCATGTATGCCCCGCACAGAAAGGATGTGTTGTTCCCCTTGCTTCCAAGTGCGTCCGGAACCCCGGGAGCACTATTGAGCGTTCAGCTCGTGACCTAGCAACCCTTCCGGCCGCACGCTCATAGGGCCTGGTAGCTTCTTACGAGGAAGACACGCGTTATTTGTTGTTCACTTTTGCTGAAACGGCACCATTCGCTGCACCGGGAAACGGGAGCATGCCGATGGTGCTCCAAGTCGCGCAGTAGGTGTCGACAAGTGCACATACTACTGCAGAGTGCACATGACGTCACTTTTCCCATTGATTACCCTCTGTCTGGGAGTGCTTCCTTGTATATAGAAGTTTTTGCCGCTCAGTCTACACAACGCGCGGGGGTGCGCACCTGGAACAGGCCGTGGTCGGCGCTGCCATCCCAGTTCATGTGGCCGACTGCGCTGCTGTTGAAGAGGCTCTCGTGCTCCGCGATGCACACCCCTGCGACAGCGTTGCCACTGGATTCAGTCCACTGCGCTTCTATACAGTGCCGAGCGTTGTCCATGTATGCACACAGCCGGCGAGTGATCAAGCCAGGCTTCGGCAGCACAGACGAACAACAAGATATTCATGAACTCACCATCATCGTTGTACCTTCTGCTACTTGGGAACAATTAAAAGACAACAACAGCAGCAGCGGCAAAAGGACAGCCGATACGCCACAGTCAACGCAACCACTACGTTTTGGAGGCGTTGACTATGTTGCAATGTTTGACCTCTCTATATTCCTTGGACGAGCTTACTCAGCGCGTGCACCATTGAACTTGGCTTGTTTTCTTTCTTCCACTCATGAGGCACAATCAACGGTGTACAATTACTTTCCAATGTCATCAACATTAGGACAACGCGGGCATTTCAGATTGCTCATGGGTCCAAGAAGTGAACAACACATCAAAGTGCACTGCGCTCCGACGACGCGTGCGCTAGCAACGCGTTGTCGTTTGCTCTATCTCCCCGCAGACAGATCATCAGTGCAAATCACCCTAACTTACCTGTAGAGGATGCATTGAATGCAACGGTCAGATTAAGTCCTTGAATCCGATTCCCAGCAGTTCAGTCGCCACAGCGGTTGGACATTAAGTTGGTGAAGAGGCGCACTTCATGCTTTGTCATCCCGAGCAGCGCAATACAATGAAGCAATGTCTAGGCTAATCTCGAGTTAACGTCTGCACTTCTGTTTAGCCACGTGCAAGTACATGCACAAAAGCGAACTGGGGAGGCCTCATAGGTATATCGGTGTTTGCCGCTCTTTCGCTCTTCTCTTTCCTCCGGCGCATTCATCTAACAGCAGGTCCTAGCGCCCCGTTAGTACTGCTGCAGGTTAAATGGCATCAGGTAATCCACCGCCCTAACAGCAATTTCACTTTAACGAAGGCTGTGCTGTGCCCTACCCTATTGCAGTCAGTAACGAATCCGACGATAACAATTTGCGTTCAAAATTCGACGCTCTTCGGCCACAGCACTCGCTGGTGTCCTTGTGCTCACCGCCGGTAACGGCCGCCCAAAGTCGAGCACTGCCGGGAGGCGTCCCGCAGAGAGAGAGAGAGAGAGTGCTCACACTGCGCCAGCTGGTCCTCGGGGAAGCCGTGCACGAAGTACAGCTCCCGTGCCAGCTCGCACTTGTCGAACACCTTGCCCCAGGAGCAGGGAAGCGCCACCAGGGCGGCCAGGAGCGCGGCGTGGAACAGCATCTGCAACCACTGCGGGCGCCCGCGGTCAGCTCCGGTGCGCGGGGTGCGCGCACGTTTTATGAGCGTGCGCGCGGCCACAGGAACAGGACGCGCAGCGGACCGCGGGGTGGACGTGTGCGCCGTCCTAATCGGCGCGGTAGCCCGCGCGTCGGCGCTGACAGGTTCCGACTCATTGGTAGTCCGCGAGGGGTGCACAGCTCGGCCCCGGTAGCGGCGCCCGTACGACCTCGCGACTCGCGTGCAAGTCGAGAGGGAAGAATACAACACGGCGCTATCGCGTGAAGGGACCTCCGTGTGCGCTCGCTGAGTCAGTGTCCGGCAGTGCGCGACTCGAGGTGCATGGCCCATCCTGATTTGAACCTGTTTCCTTTTCAAGGCGGTTGGGGCACGCAATGTTGCGCCTATATAAACCGATATAAACGGGGCATCCCCTGAACGTGTTCCGAGAGGTGTGGGTGCAGGAGCACACACGTAGCACGCATAACAAACGCCTAATATGACCTCTTCGAAGCTCACAAGTTACGGCATGCATAGGTCTGCTAAATTCTTAACAGCTTCACTTCAAAAGATTCAGCATCAATGTGTCATTTTTCTTTACCCTTTCTCTTTGACCAAGAAGTTTTTTTTTTTTTTACTTGTCTTAACCAGGTATGATTAAACATTTTGCTTGGAGTCAAGAGCTTGTATACCGACCTTTACTCGCTTGACTCAGGCTGGACAAACACAAACAATCAAGAAAACATGCATTCCACGCGACATGACAGAATGAACGGATAAGCCCTTTCCTTGCTCTGACGCTCTGACAGTGGGTTGGGCAGCCTTCGGCGGTCTCAGCAATGGAGAAGCAGGCTTGAAACAAAGTCGATTAACGATGCAATAGTTTCTTCCTCTGCCCTGATCGTCGCAGCTGGTGACAAAAAGAGTACAATACTAGCCATCATCCCGGTTTTCACTGCTCGACGCCCGCTTCATGCTCGCTTCCACTGGATGCCGGTACTTTTCGCACTATAATTGCCGGCACAAAGGAGCTCCAAGAAAAGGGACGAATAAGAATGGCAAAAAACACACATCCAAGAAAGCGACGCCAATCGCTTTCTTATATTCTGGGATCCTTTAACCAACGCCGAAATCTCAGTGCACGGGAGTTTTTGCAAAATGCAAGATTACAGTGGCACTGAGATCTCGGTGGGTAAGATTTTAGCGCATACGTTCGCATAATGACCCTAGGTGGTCGAACTTAATCCGGAGTCCTTCACTACGGCGTGCCCCGTAGCCCTCATTAGCCTAGCGACAATCATTACCTTCAGGTTCTTGCCTCCGATCGCTGGTGCTCGTCCGACGTGCGCCCTATTAGCTTCTCGCGCGAAGCGGTTCTATAGCTGAGGCTGCTGGCGAATACTTTCGTCACTCGCTCAGGTTTTCGTGGCGCAATAGGCTCGCCTGAGTCACTGCACCGCGAGTGAATCTGTCGCAAGCGCGTACTGCGGAGGGCGCCGCTCCCTTTTTATATCGGCAGGGTGCTGACAGTGGAACCCCGGCTGCTTGACAGACGCCCGAACGGAAAGTCCCGCATGGCTCGCGACCGGCCATGTGGGCTTCGACAGCGAGGGATGATCGAACTGTAAGGACGGCGAGGCCGGTGAAACCGCTGCAGTTGTTTCCACGAAAATTGTAACTTAGCCGAAACATTGCTGCAGCAAGAAACGCCACTCGAACGAAACGCAAGCAAGAGGAGGAAAAAGAGAAACAGAAAAAACTCGGGCATTTCTCGATCTGAGTTCCTCGTGCTGGTTTTCTCGACATGGCAAAGTGATCGATTGGTCCCGCCGTAACACTGTATGCCAAACATTAGGCGAAAGTGGATCCCGTATAAATGCCCCGTGTGCTGCAGTACAGACCGTGTACTATAGTTTCAGCATAGTTGCTGATTTTTCGCGCAAGAAATATAAAATTCTTAACCTCTTATACATTGAACTGAATTTCCGAACATTTCTCTCAAAGCCAAATTAAGGAGTCAGTATGACAGAGGTTCGGAAGGCATGCTGTAAGATCACTCGCTGCAAAAATTAATCCCTCTTGCCCGTCAAATATCCTAAAAGTTCAACACCCGCACTGCTACGTCAGCAGCTGGTGGATTGGAAGTTTTGAGTCGATTTAATGTACCTTGAGCGTGTGCGCGCTGTTTAATCGTTTTAGGACGTTCAGGAACCAGCCGAATTCGCAATTTTTTGTTTACGCATTACATTGTTTTTCTCAGTAAATGCATCAGTTCTTGTTTTACGTTTCTGTAGTTTAGGAGCGAGAAACGACCGCAGGCTGGAAGTCCATGATGTTGTATACCGCATTATCGTTGCCCGGATATTACAGCTTAGCTTCAGCAGGAAACCGTTATCCCGGTTTCCTTTTGAGAACTCCTCCGTCTCCTTCCTCTCCCGGTCCCGATTCGCTTTTAATAACTAAAGCAAAAAAGAAGGAAAAGAAAACACAGACGAACTGTTATACTTAGAAAGAGAATATTTAAAGTGAGGGCTTCTAATGGCGCTGGCACGGTGCTCTCCTTTCACACGCTCAGCATCTTCAATCCCGTCAGGCTTTGCGCCTAGCACGTGTGATATGCTATCAACAACCGCTGCATGGCTGTAATGTCTTGCGTCAAAAGCCGCGGTATGAACACAGTGTGCTTGTTTATTCGGTGTGATTTTTTTTGTATTCACGCTTTCTTTCGCATAGGCCCCTCCGCAAGGTCTTCGGGTGAAGGTCGGGGCAGAGATGTATACTTCGGAAACCGCTGTGCTTCCGACAGCTACTCTTGTAGACGAACTCGTAGCTTTCCTCGACTATGCGCGATTGGAGGAAGCGTAGTTATGCACGTAAAGAACCACCGGCCGCGCGACTTGTATTGTGCGCTGCCGTGAACTGGTGGTCCTGGAGGTATAGCCGCGCGGTCATGCACGAATCTGCCCCGCATGCACATTTTTACCGACCATCAGTTTGGAAAACTGCGGCATACTTTACCCTACAATCTTATACTTAAGAAGCTTTACAAATCTGTCGCTGTACATTTCACCTCAACCTTTTCAGACGTGCTCGCCATTCAGATTCGGGGCAAGTATTTTCCACCAAAAGAATAAATCCATACTTCAAGAATTCGCAAGTTTTTCATGCACGGATTTTCGAACTAAGTGCCAAAATAGTTAGAAAACTGTAGCGTCGAGATACCTGGATGTGTCAGATAAACATCCGAGGGATCGCGTAATCATTTACCTTTTCAAAGATGCATACGACGCTGGAAATTAAGAAAAAGAAAACAATGACATCACTGGTGGCGAAATCCAGCTGTCTGCAGGAAAATGGCGGAGAACGGGCCACCAAGTCCATTGTCTTGAGATATTAATTACTGAGTCCTCTAATTGGCATAAAAACAACGCTCCATTTGCGATATGAACCATGCAAAATTCGCTTAACAAAGCAGTCAGTGCTGGGTGTAGCACACCGCGAGAAAAAGCTGCAAGTTCGCTGCGTATACAGATGTGTGCAAGATTTGCTGTGGTCGTGCATAGCTCCAATGTGAAGCTTCCTGCTTGAAAGAAGAAAACAAACGGTCTGTTTCCTATACGCAGCTCACTTCTACACGACTGCAAACAGCGGCGGAGCATCCGTGTTTTTGCACAGTTCCCATACTTCGTTCGAGTAAATCTGCGAATTATTCAGTTTTTTAAGATAGGTTTTCTTGAGGTAAAAATATGGCTTTTTCAGCATAATATTTCTGGTGTCCAGTGTTGGTGGACACCAGAAAAGCGGTGAATCAGTTTAAGAAGCTGGTTAACTAATTTTTAATAACTTTTTTACTATTATGGTTAGGTGTCCCGTTGTAATTAGATTTGTAGCCGGTTGTTAGTATAATAGCCATCAGTTTTTATAATTTAGAAAACGCGATTACCTTTGGCGCTGTGGCCCGACAAAATTTCGCATTTTTAACTAGCTACGTGCACTGGAAAGGTTGCTTCGCCTGCATGCTTTTCGAAGACGCGCATGTATTTTGGCACGATGTAGCGAAATCTTGTCGAGCCACAGCGTCAAGGTAATAGAGTTTTCTGAATTCTAAAAACTGATATGGCTATTACCGACCGGCTACAAACCTCTAATTGCAATCAGGTGCCTAAGTTAACTACCGGAAGTTAACCAGCTTAATACTTAAAACAATTCACTGGTTTTCTGTTGTCCGCCAACACTGGTAATACTATGCCGCAAAAGCTATATTTTCACCTCAAAATGCCTATTTTGAAAATTACTATAGTCCTCCCTGAAACACCTGGCATATAAAGCTGTGCTATTATAGCGGGTTGTTCACGCAAATTTTGCGAGGAACTTACGGTGTTTATTGTAGCTGCACTAAAGCAGGTGCCTAGTCCTTTGCAATAAAAGTACAAAGGCGGGCACTGCATTTTTCCCAAGTTTTTGCAAAAGTTTGTTTCCTACAGAATTCAGTACGCCGCCCAAACCAGCTGAAAGTTTCCAACGCACTTATGGCGTTGCTAAGTTCCACTCGGAGCCCTCTAAGACAGCATAAGGGACTCAGCTTAAAAGTCCGCGTACCTCTCCAGGAAAAGGAAACTACTCTCGTAGTTGTGGCAGTCGGAGCAGACAGGCTATAACTTGAAAGGAAATAAAAGGATCACTACAGTACCGGCTCTTAGCCACTGTCCGAATTAAAATGCAGATCGCGCACTTCCGGTCCCGATTAGCGAGTTACTGAGCCATCGTGGCGATAGCAGCGTATACGTGCGCCTACCGCCTGGGGGTTTCGCATATCTTACAGCGCCGCCCAGTGCCGCGGCAGTCTCTCTTATCGCTTCGGAAGTCGACAGGAAGCCCACCTTTGCCGAGAGTCTTCGTAGGCGCGCGCCGAAGCCATCTTGTTGCTGCGGGCGGCTCGTTTCATCCATTCTGGCAGAACCGGCTCGAGCGCCGGGCCAACGATGACCTAACGGCGCGCGGTCCGCTGGTTGTTTGCAAGGCGGCATTCATGCCCAACTCGCGTCCGCGCGCGCACGCTTTCGCAACGCGCGGGATTATCGGTTGGAATTGCGAATCACGTTCCCTCCCCCCGCGAGCAGCCCATCCCCTCCAAGGTCGGGGCGCCCGGAGGACTGCGCTGCGGCACAGCGCACGCCTAGGATCAGTGGCCGCAGCGTGCGCCTTCCGAGCGTGCGACCGGCTACATGTCAGCGGCACATTCGGCGAGGCCTACAACGGTGTCTCAACCTGGCGTTGTCGCATAGGCTGAATGTTGCGCCTGCCAAGCGCTTAGCTTAGCGAACCACTGCGGTTGTGCTAGTTACTAAACACATCAAAGGAACGAGGTGGATCGGTGGATATAGAGCTTCGTATGGAACCGGCCATACTTGAGTCCAAGGCTCTCAGTGTGCCCCAGGCCGTGAGCCACAGCTGGGAGAAGCATGAGGCCCGCAGTCCAGGTATGAAAGAACCGCAGAAAGAAAAAAAAGAAAGCAGAGAAAGAGGGAGGGAGGAAAGAGTGTAGCTCATCTTGGCGCGCATGAGTATACATCGACCGGTTTGAAAAGCCTCGACTCAGGAGCGAACACTGCAGATGACTCTCTGGAGAACTGTCACGGGTTTAGGCCAACATATAAGAACGACGACGCTGAACACCAGCAAGTTTGTGTGGCCTACGTTGGGCACGGGATATCCTTAATTCTGTTCAAGGCACCTGTGAAGATAGAAATGTACGGACGTTCTTCTCTCATCGGGGAAAAGTATATTACACATTTACTGCCCTACCGCCCGTACTCGACTGATGCATCATTTCGTCTCAACGCGCAAGTTACCCCCGCGGGTCACGAAACAAGATAAGTCATGGCACGCCATGCGGTGAGTCCAAACCCATCATTTATCGACGACCAGCCCGTCCAAGGATGCCACGCGGTTTCGCGTTATTTACGGCCTCCCGTCGCATCCACATTTTGGCAAAGGGCAGCCTGAGGAGAGAGAGAGCGCGCAGCTCTGGAGGCAACATGCGCACGCTCTCGTTGCGCAACAGGCGAGCCTTATTCTCCGCAGGCAGCCCCACGCACGTTACTCACAGCCAGCTGCTGAGAAGCTCGCGCGCCACTCGCGCTACGCAATCCCGGAATCGCGCTGCGGCCCGTCAGTGCGAAACTCGAGCACTGGTCAGGCGGGGACGGGTGTTTATGTACTACACTAGCAGAGCTTCCGACGATTCTTGCTGGCGTCCGTTGGGCTCGAAAGCCGAAGAGCGGTTTACTCGTGGCCGTGTTCGGTACGGGCCCCCTTAGGGCCTTGATGAAACAGCTGCACTGCTCGGCGGCCGACGCGGTCTTTGGGGAAGGGCTGCCGGGCCTGGCGCCGCCTCAGCGGCAGTAGAACCAGATGCAGAAGTGCCTCTCGCAGAAGCTCTCGCCGATGTTG
>NC_135497.1:143734549-143839011 GCF_052857255.1 Amblyomma americanum
ACAAATAACTAAATAAACTCGAAATCCTGTTCCTACACTAAATAAAAAGTTCCGGAGTCTCTGGTACATGCCAGAATGAGCTGAATCCAAAAGCTTTGCCAAAGGGCTGTGGCTGTGCTGAGAGTAGCACCAATGAACGCATCATTATTTCCACTGCAGGCTGCATTTAGTGGAAAAATAATTCAGTAGCACAACCACTGTTTCCAGTTAAGCTTATAGAAAGTATTTACTGGTCTGTCTTGCAAAATTGACCCCTGTACACTTTCTCATGAGTTCACTTTGTGAGCTGTGCTTCTAGCTGCCTTCGTAACTACTTCATTGCGTAGCACGTTACTTTGCATTCGGCTGTTCGGGGAGGAAAGGAGTGTTGGCGAGGTTGTACCACAATTTGCACTAAAGAACAAATTTGGTACTGCTTTTAGCTGACATACTGATTCTACTCACCCTGCAGTTCCCACAGCAATCAGTGCAAGCAAATAAAGAAAACCAATGCTAAAGAAGCTCTAAGCCTCTGACTCAAAATCAAATACTCATCACAATCTCATTTTTAAGAGGACCTGAAACAAATTTGATTATCAAAGGTGCCAAATCTGACCACTATGAAAATAAAGTGCATGGGAAATGCTTCTTGCTATTCCTGCTGCACTGCAAGTTTTGCATCAGTCCCAGCGTGATGGGATGTTCATCATAACCAGGTTACTACACTATAATTTACCTTTTTTTCTCTCTCTCATGCGTGCAAACCAATTAATGGCGAATTAGATGCGCAGCTCACTGAATTTTGTCCGTGTTTCCTCCTGCTGTGTTCCTATCGGCACCTGTTTGCGGTATTGAAGGAATCGGTTAACCCATATATGCCGAGCGCCCTATATATAGGACACCACTTTTTTGTGCAGTAACTCTAAAAGTTTATTGCGTAAAAGCTTTTGCCCATTAGCATAGGTTCAAGAGGGTCTAAACTCTTCCCGTGCAGGGGTTGTGTTGTGTGTGCTCGGAAAGATCCACCAGTCTTCTGTGGACACCGTTTTTGAAGTTCGGCTTCATCGACTACAATGTAATTCTGCAAGCAAAACAAATCATTTTTGCACATTATCATACGGAAATCTCCACACGTGATGAAAAATGTGAATTTAAAGTAGATGTCAAATGTTTGAGGCTTTACCACACGTAACAGGTAGCGAATTTGACTAATATTCTACATTTTAGGACAGCTAAAAAGTAGATGTTGAGTAAAATAATTCCACGAAGAAAAGGATTATTCTGAAGTGAAATAAATTTGCATAAAAATATTAAAATTTTTCAAATTTCTGAAGTTTCAGCGTTAATGACTTCTATTGATCCACCATAACATGCGACTAGTAAACATGACTTCTAGAAAGTATGACGGAGGGTGAGGTACAGGGGCTGAATTACAGGCCGTTCACTATCTCAAAGCAGTTTCAAAACCATCGCAAAACCCATAACATATTGGTCCATAACATAACCAATAGCATCAGGGCTGTGCGACTGTTTTCAGATTGTCATCATCCTGTAATTCGACCCCAGGTACAGGAAATGGAAAGCAAGTTTTGGAGAAGCAGTGTGGGTCCTTTGCTGTATGTTGAGCAGGTACTTTTGGCCGAGATGTTTATCAGTATCTAATGACTGGGTCAGTTTATTTACCATGTTAAAAATTTTCTGGGTCTCTGTAACCCTTTACACAACTGTGGCACATGTGTCCTATTCCAAGTGCCGGCAAACGGAAAACGGTGCTCCTACATGCAATATTTTCACCTGCTAACTACTATTTAACTATCGTACAAACCATTCAGTGTAGTTTTTACTTTCGCTGATCGGCTTCTTTACTGTTCTGTGTTTTTACAAGCACGGGTGCACAGTTTGAAGAAATCCATCTTGGTGGGAAAAAAAAAAAAAATTTAAAGTGTTGAGATTTCGAGCCTTTCTCCATCAGTCGTCTGCCTCATAATACTTCTTGAAGCAATTTTCAATTATAGTCCAAGTGGTCTTATGCATCCAAAGACTGAGGTACAGATATGTACCAAATTTTAGGTATTTTTACAAAATCATTGGTCCAACTGTGTACCTTTTTTTCTACAAAACTAGTGATCAAACGGCTTGAAAGTGATGTCATTCAATTGCTAGAGGCATCCTGAGTGCAATTTTATCATTTATACACATGTGAGACATGCACAGTGCTTGTGCCTTATAAAGGGTTAAGTAAATTCTGTAAGATGTAAAATACTGTTCACAGAAAATATATTGTAAAATTCTGCTCTACACTTTGGAAAGCTGAGCAGGTTATAGCTGCTGAATGTCCCAAATGTATATGCCGCAAGGTGGAGTAAAAAAAAAAAATTCATGCAGCTTAATAGGTCAAAGGCCAAAAGAAAAAAGAAAAGGAAAGCCTTTTTGCACTTAAGGTTTGCTTCTTAGCAAAGAGCCAGTAATAAGTTAGTGGAATCTCAAATTTGTTCATATTGTGCAGTTGATGGCCAGAATTTTGTTTGTTTTAGGTATTGTCTGTGACTTACAAGGAAAAAAACTCCCACACTTTTTTCCCCTCTTCCTCCGGGATGAAGCAGTTACGGGGATACCTTTACCATGATCCCCAGACTGCAAGAGTGGCCATACCATGGCTCACGACGATAACATTGAATGTAGGAGTGTTCGGTTACAGCACACAACACCATCTACTCAAAAAAAAAAGGCACATGTGACACCTTGGCAAATGATGGAAAAGAAACCACATTCATTTCCTCTTTGCAAATTGGTTTTTGGGGAAAGGAAATGGCGCAGTATCTGTCTCACATCTCGGCAGACACCTGAAATGTGCATAAGGGAAGGGATAAAGGAGGGACTGAAAGAAGAAAGGAAGAAAGAGGTGCCTAGTGGAGGGCTCCGGAATAATTTCGACCACCTGGGGATCCTTAACCTGCGCTGACATCGCACAGCACACCAGCTCCTTTGCGTTTTGCCTCCATCGAGCTGCGGTCGGGTTCAAACCCGGGCACTCCGGATCAATAGCTGAGTGCCATAACCACTGAGCCACTCCGGCGGGTTCGTTTCCTCTTTCAGTTCATAAAATTTCAGCACATGCAGAGGAGGCATTACTAAAGAGGGTGTGAATTTTATGAGTAGCAGTGAACTATAGCTTTATCTAGATATCTGAATCTGATGAATCTTTCCTCCAAATACTTGGCATTATCTACAGTTTCGAGCAGCATCAACGAGAACAGGGATGAGACAGACGACAATACATGTGCTTGGGTTGTCCCCCTGTCCTGCCTCTGTTTTGTTGGCGCTGGTGGCGTCGAGGAGAGGACAAGAGCAGGACAAGTGTTAATACCTAAGAGGAAAACAAAAAAATGATAGAATGTATCGCAAGCGACATTTATGAGCTAGAGAGGGTGAGATGATATGATTATGCTAGGCAATATGAATGCACACATAGAGGACCTGGATTGGTACACAGATTCAATGGAAAGCATGCTGCAGTATAGGTGTGAACGGCATGATTTAGTGGTATGCAACAGTGCAACAGTACTGTGAAGTACTCATAAATAACATGGAAGTGCTCAAGTGTGAAGGGCTCATAACATGGGAACAAGGGTGTCTGCACTTGGTGTTAGATTATGTACTTAGGTCACATAGGATGTATAATAGTCTAGTGGTAATGAACATAAATGAACATGGCTGCAGAAGTCTAGGTAGTGACAACAAACATCAAAGTTAAGTTTCAGAAAAGAAACCAATGTAGGAATGAGGCAAGGTGAACAACCTGATGGGATCTTTTACTCCCAAAAGCAATTAGAAGCAGCATCCAAACAAATTGAGGATGTAATTTCTGAGGATTAATAAAACAATGAACTTGTGCAAATTTAACTCAATTGTTTGATTTAGTACTTGATAAAGTGGGAGTCAGGCTAAAAGGGAAAAAAGACTCTAACCCAAGAGCTGATAGGATGAGAAGGTTAAGAAGGCCATAGAGAAACATCAGGAAACCTCCAGGGATCACAAGCAAAGGGGGGACCAGAAGCTGAAGGAGATAAAAAATGGGATACCTTCATAAACTAGAAGGGAATCATCTGATTTTATCAATGAGAAAATTAGAAGAAAGAGGACTCAATGGTTGTCAAAAGTAAATAAAAAGTACAGAAAAGTAGCTAAGAAATTTTGGAAACATCTGAACTCTATGAGTAATAAGGCTAGGCTAAAGCAGAGGTTTATAGTTACAGATCAACGTATAGGAGCAATGATGGCAGACAAATACAGAAAGCAAAGAAATATTGTGCATAATTGAATGAAGGAGGGTAGACCGTTTACTGCAGTGGTTTCGCTGGGACACAGAAAATGGGAAAAAGCCCCTGCTACGCTTGCCTTCTCTTGGAATCCATTCCATTACCCTTCAGCACCAGCGGTTAACTTGCGTTCGCAGTACATGCCCTGCCCAAGCCCATTTCTTCCTCTTGATTTTGACTAGGATGTCATTAACACATGTTTGTTCCCTCACCCACTCTGCCTGCTTCTGGTCTCTTAACATTACACCTATAATTTTTCTTTCTATGGCTCACTGTGTTGTCCTTAACTTAAGCCGAAGCCTCCACGTTTCTGCCCCGTAGGTGAGTATTGGTAAAATACAGCTGTTTACACTTTGCTCTTGAGGGATATTGGTAACCTGTTATTCATGATCTGAGAGAACCTGCCATATGCACTCTACCCCATTCTTATCCTTCTATTTATTTTCCTCTCATGATCCGGATCAGCTGTCCCTTCCTGCCCTCGCTTCCAATTGTGAACTGCTGTTCCCTTGCTAGACTGTTGAACATTACTTTGCTTTTCTGGATGTTAATTTTTAGACCCACCGTTCTGCTCTGTCTGTCTAACTCATTGATCATGATTTGCAGTTCATCTCCTGAGTGACTCAGCAAGGCAATGTCATCAGCAAATCACAGATTATTAGGTATTCTCCATTAACTCTTAGCTCCAACAGTTCCCAGTTCAGGCCTCAGAATACCTCCTGTAAACAGGCGGTGAATAGCATTGGCGAGGTCGTGTCTCCTTGCCTGACGCCCTTCCTTATTGGAATTTTATTGCGGGCCATATTGATATACTGGGAATGTTGATATACTGGGCATATTGGATGTGGAAGATGGGGTAACTAATCTTAAAAGATATCTATAAAAGTAACAAAATGTTTATGAAATGGGAAAAAATGCATCAGAGCCTATAGAAATACAGCGGGGGCTTAAGCAAGGGTATCCTCTGTCTCCTTTTTTGCTCACTACAAGGATTGGAGACAAAACTAGAGAGGAGAATGGATTGAACAGTCATTACCAGGACTGGGTACACTAATGATATAGTGCTAATGGCTGACAACATGTAAGATTGGCATTTGATAGACATTTGTGGTACAGAGGGAGATAGATTAGGTTTCAAGTTTAGTAAGGAAAAATCGGCAGTCTTGACTTTTATTGATGAGGGAGGCGAGCGTAGGGTACAGGAGGTCATACTAGAGGTAATGGATAAGTACAAGTGTCTTGGGGTGTGGATAAATAATGGTGTTGAGTATATAATGGAGCATGAAAAATATGCAACGACTATAGGTAGCAGGAATGCAGCTGTCATGAAGAGAAAGGCATTGTGGAGTTATAATAGGTACGAAATGGTAAGAGAGACCTGGAAAGGGGTGACGGTTCCTGGTTTGACTTACAGCAATGTGGTTCCGTGCATAAGACCAGAGGTTCATGCAAGGTTAAAAATCAAGTAGCGCGGAGTAGGTAGGCTTGCTTTGGGAGCACATGGCAATGCACCAATCAGGGGGTACGAGGTGACATGGGATGGGCATCATTCGAGTGCAGAGAACCCAGCAGTAAGATAGAATTTGAAGAACAGTTGAGAGAAATGGGGGAAAAGCAGCAAAGATGCATCGTGGAAATTTCAGCGCAACAAAGGGACGAGTACAAAGGAAGAAGAAACAGATGAGCAGACGAGTCTTCTTCCTTTGTACTCGTCCCTTTTTTCCCAAGATGCATCCTCTCCAGCTCGCCTAGCTCAACATAATTATAAAAGCAGTGAGCTAAGAAAGTTTTTATATGCTTGTAATACATGAGGAATGTGAATGTCGGCACAAAATGGAGAAAACGAACTAGAAAACTGACAAGTAAATATCTGGACAGCAGTTGGGGGAGAGACAGGAAATATCAGTTCAGAAAAAGGTTAAAACAGAGAGGGGTCTGTGGAAAACAGGGATGCAGACGAAGTCAGCACTGGGACCATGCTGAACGTTTGGGCAGGAAATGGCCACAGAAAATATCTACGATAATTCTAGGGGAAACTCTTTGTTGTTCGAGGCGAGGACGGGAGTATTGTGGATTTAGATGTACCTAGTGGAGTACCACGAGATAGACGAGTTATGCGGTGCGTGTGGATAGGAGGAGGGGATGGCTGAACACTTGAAAGAGCTTCATCCTACAGGTGAAAGCAAAGGGGCTGATTTATTCAAAGTATTGGGGGTTTAAGGGCAGTGAAGAAAAATAAATTTTAAATGTGTAGAAATAACCAAGCGAAGGTTACCTGATTGGTGGCTAAAATCAAGACAAGGGTGAAATTTTACAAGTCGCTGCTAGGTGGTGTGCGACGCTGCCTGATTTAAAGAATTCAGCCTTACCCACCCAGCCACCCATCTGTTCGTCCGTCCATCCATCTTTTCGCTACTCCTGGCTTTCTCCGAGAAACAGATCCAATCCTGCCTGCATTCTCTACACGTACCAGACAAGAAGTCAGATCTACATCATTTGCCATGCCTTCTGCAAGGATTTTACTTACCCAACAATTTTAGACATAAGCATTTTTAAATGGGAAGGAGTTTATGAATGCAATTTTTTCATATATTTTAAGATTTCACTGTAACAATCAATATATCCTCAGATGCCTCATCGACAGGGTTGCATTTTTTTGATGTTAAAGTTTTTGCTATCATAAAAAGCATTCCCCGTTGTTTTTCTATGGCAGTTGTAACTGCTCAATGCGAGTGGTGGAAAAAATTTTCACGAAAGGTAGTATGCTGCACATTGGAAAAATGGAAGAATGTTCAATATTTCTATAACAGTCCCTTACAATTCTCCAGTATTCAAAATTTTTGTCCAAGAATGTTGGACATGCATTGGAAGGGCCTTAAATACTAGAGCAACAAAGTTATGCAACATGTTTTTAATCAAGCGATTATTCATGACCTTATCCATTTCAGTAAAATTTTGAAATATGATGCTTGTTTATTTAACTTTATAACCTCTTTTTGTATATTCCAAACTGTGCATCGAATTCTGAGTGCGTTTTGGTGGAGGCGAAATGCGAAAAATGTACCACTTAAATTAGAGCACTAGTACTGCGCCATCACCGTTCTCTTCGTCACCACAGCACAGCACCCCGCGCGCTAAACTGCCAGTCTCGAGCCCTGAGTTCGGGTATCGCCGTCTTCATCAGCTGCCATTCGCGCGGCGCGAACAGATCAGCTTCGCCGACCACTTAAATTAGAGCACTGCGCCATCACCGTTTTTTTCTTCATCACCACAGCACAGCACCCCGCGCGCTAAACTGCCAGTCTCGAGCCCTGGGTTCGGGTATCGCCGTCTTCATCAGCTGCCATTCGCGCGGAGCGAACAGATCAGCTTCGCTGGCAACTTAAATTAAAGCACTGCGCCATCACCGTTTTCTTCATCACCACAGCACAGCACCCCGCGGGCTAAACTGGCAGTCTCGATCCCTGGGTTTGGGTATCGCCATCTTCATCAGCTGCCATTCGCGCGGCGCGAACAGATCAGCTTCGCCGACCAATTAAATTAGAGCACTGCGCCATCACCGTTTTTTTCTTCATCACCACAGCACAGCACACCGCGCGCTAAACTGCCAGTCTCGAGCCCTGGGCTTGGGTATCGCCATCTTCATCAGCTGCCATTCGCGCGGCGCGAACAGATCAGCTTCGCCGACCACTTAAATTAGAGCACTGCGCCATCACCGTTTTTTTCTTCATCACCACAGCACAGCACCCCGCGCGCTAAACTGCCAGTCTCGAGCCCTGGGTTCGGGTATCGCCGTCTTCATCAGCTGCCATTCGCGCGGAGCGAACAGATCAGCTTCGCCGACCACTTAAATTAGAGCATTGCGCCATCACCGTTTTTTTCTTCACCACAGCACAGCACCCCGCGCGCTAAACTGCCAGTCTCGAGCCCTGGGTTCGGGTATCGCCGTCTTCATCAGCTGCCATTCGCGCGGCGCGAACAGATCAGCTTCGCCGACCACTTAAATTAGAGCACTGCGCCATCACCGTTTTTTTCTTCATCACCACAGCACAGCACCCCGCGCGCTAAACTGCCAGTCTCGATCCCTGGGTTCGGGTATCGCCGTCTTCATCAGCTGCCATTTGCGCGGCGCGAACAGATCAGCTTCGCCGACCACTTAAATTAGGACTGCGCCATCACCGTTTTTTTCTTCATCACCACAGCACAGCACCCCGCGCGCTAAACTGCCAGTCTCGAGCCCTGGGTTTGGGTATCGCCATCTTCATCAGCTGCCATTCGCGCGGCGCGAACAGATCAGCTTTGCCGACCACTTAAATTAGAGCACTGCGCCATCACCATTTTTTTCTTCATCACCACAGCACAGCACCCCGCGCGCTAAACTGCCAGTCTCGAGCCCTGGGTTCGGGTATCGCCGTCTTCATCAGCTGCCATTTGCGCGGCGCGAACAGATCAGCTTCGCCGACCACTTAAATTAGAGCACTTCTTCTTCTTCTTCTTCTTCTCCTCAAGTAATATGGCAATTAGAGCACTGCGCCATCACCGTTTTTTTCTTCATCACCACAGCACAGCACCCCGCGCGCTAAACTGCCAGTCTCGATCCCTGGGTTCGGGTATCGCCGTCTTCATCAGCTGCCATTTGCGCGGCGCGAACAGATCAGCTTCGCCGACCACTTAAATTAGAGCACTGCGCCATCACCGTTTTTTTCTTCATCACCACAGCACAGCACCCCGCGCGCTAAACTGCCAGTCTCGAGCCCTGGGTTCGGGTATCGCCGTCTTCATCAGCTGCCATTCGCGCGGCGCGAACAGATAAGCTTCGCCGACCACTTAAATTAGAGCACTGCGCCATCACCGTTTTTTTCTTCATCACCACAGCACAGCACCCCGCGCGCTAAACTGCCAGTCTCGATCCCTGGGTTCGGGTATCGCCGTCTTCATCAGCTGCCATTCGCGCGGCGCGAACAGATCAGCTTCGCCGACCACTTAAATTAGAGCACTGCGCCATCACCGTTTTTTTCTTCATCACCACAGCACAGCACCCCGCGCGCTAAACTGCCAGTCTCGAGCCCTGGGTTCGGGTATCGCCGTCTTCATCAGCTGCCATTCGCGCGGCGCGAACAGATAAGCTTCGCCGACCACTTAAATTAGAGCACTGCGCCATCACCGTTTTTTTCTTCATCACCACAGCACAGCACCCCGCGCGCTAAACTGCCAGTCTCGAGCCCTGGGTTCGGGTATCGCCGTCTTCATCAGCTGCCATTTGCGCGGCGCGAACAGATCAGCTTCGCCGACCACTTAAATTAGAGCACTTCTTCTTCTTCTTCTTCTTCTCCTCAAGTAATATGGCAATTAGAGCACTGCGCCATCACCGTTTTTTTCTTCATCACCACAGCACAGCACCCCGCGCGCTAAACTGCCAGTCTCGAGCCCTGGGTTCGGGTATCGCCGTCTTCATCAGCTGCCATTTGCGCGGCGCGAACAGATCAGCTTCGCCGACCACTTAAATTAGAGCACTTCTTCTTCTTCTTCTTCTTCTCCTCAAGTAATATGGCAATTAGAGCACTGCGCCATCACCGTTTTTTTCTTCATCACCACAGCACAGCACCCCGCGCGCTAAACTGCCAGTCTCGAGCCCTGGGTTCGGGTATCGCCGTCTTCATCAGCTGCCATTTGCGCGGCGCGAACAGATCAGCTTCGCCGACCACTTAAATTAGAGCACTTCTTCTTCTTCTTCTTCTTCTCCTCAAGTAATATGGCAATTAGAGCACTGCGCCATCACCGTTTTTTTCTTCATCACCACAGCACAGCACCCCGCGCGCTAAACTGCCAGTCTCGATCCCTGGGTTCGGGTATCGCCGTCTTCATCAGCTGCCATTTGCGCGGCGCGAACAGATCAGCTTCGCCGACCACTTAAATTAGAGCACTGCGCCATCACCGTTTTTTTCTTCATCACCACAGCACAGCACCCCGCGCGCTAAACTGCCAGTCTCGAGCCCTGGGTTCGGGTATCGCCGTCTTCATCAGCTGCCATTCGCGCGGCGCGAACAGATAAGCTTCGCCGACCACTTAAATTAGAGCACTGCGCCATCACCGTTTTTTTCTTCATCACCACAGCACAGCACCCCGCGCGCTAAACTGCCAGTCTCGATCCCTGGGTTCGGGTATCGCCGTCTTCATCAGCTGCCATTCGCGCGGCGCGAACAGATCAGCTTCGCCGACCACTTAAATTAGAGCACTGCGCCATCACCGTTTTTTTCTTCATCACCACAGCACAGCACCCCGCGCGCTAAACTGCCAGTCTCGAGCCCTGGGTTTGGGTATCGCCATCTTCATCAGCTGCCATTCGCGCGGCGCGAACAGATCAGCTTCGCCGACCACTTAAATTAGAGCACTGCGCCATCACCGTTTTTTTCTTCATCACCACAGCACAGCACCCCGCGCGCTAAACTGCCAGTCTCGAGCCCTGGGTTCGGGTATCGCCGTCTTCATCAGCTGCCATTTGCGCGGCGCGAACAGATCAGCATCACCGACCACTTAAATTAGAGCACTGCGCCATCACCGTTTTTTTCTTCATCACCACAGCACAGCACCCCGCGCGCTAAACTGCCAGTCTCGATCCCTGGGTTCGGGTATCGCCGTCTTCATCAGCTGCCATTTGCGCGGCGCGAACAGGTCAGCTTCGCCGACCACTTAAATTAGAGCACTGCGCCATCACCGTTCTCTTCGTCACCACAGCACAGCACCCGGCGCGCTAAACTGCCAGTCTCGAGCCCTGGGTTTGCGTATCGCCGTCTTCATCAGCTACCATTCGCGCGGCGCGAACAGATCAGCTTTGCCGTCCGCTTAAATTAGAGCACTGCGCCATCACCGTTTTTTTTCATCACCACAGCACTGCACCCCGCGCGCTAAACTGCCAGTCTCGAGCCCTGGGTTCGGGTATCGCCGTCTTCATCAGCTGCCATTCGCGCGGCGCGAACAGATCAGCTTCGCCGACCACTTAAATTAGAGCACTGCGCCATCACCGTTTTTTTCTTCATCACCACAGCACAGCACCCCGCGCGCTAAACTGCCAGTCTCGATCCCTGGGTTCGGGTATCGCCGTCTTCATCAGCTGCCATTTGCGCGGCGCGAACAGATCAGCTTCGCCGACCACTTAAATTAGAGCACTGCGCCATCACCGTTTTTTTCTTCATCACCACAGCACAGCACCCCGCACGCTAAACTGCCAGTCTCGATCCCTGGGTTCGGGTATCGCCGTCTTCATCAGCTACCATTCGCGCGGCGCGAACAGATCAGCTTTGCCGTCCGCTTAAATTAGAGCACTGCGCCATCACCGTTCTCTTCGTCACCACAGCACAGCACCCCGCGCGCTAAACTGCCAGTCTCGAGCCCTGGGTTTGCGTATCGCCCTCTTAATCAGCTGCCATTCGCGCGGCGCGAACAGATCAGCTTTGCCGTCCGCTTAAATTAGAGCACTGCGCCATCACCGTTCTCTTCGTCACCACAGCACAGCACCCCGCGCGCTAAACTGCCAGTCTCGAGCCCTGGGTTTGGGTATCGCCATCTTCATCAGCTGCCATTCGCGCGGCGCGAACAGATCAGCTTCGCCGACCACTTAAATTAGAGCACTGCGCCATCACCGTTTTTTCTTCATCACCACAGCACAGCACCCCGCGCGCTAAACTGCCAGTCTCGATCCCTGGGTTCGGGTATCGCCGTCTTCATCAGCTGCCATTTGCGCGGCGCGAACAGATCAGTTTCGCCGACCACTTAAATTAGAGCACTGCGCCATCACCGTTTTTTTCTTCATCACCACATCACAGCACCCCGCGCGCTAAACTGCCAGTCTCGAGCCCTGGGTTTGGGTATCGCCATCTTCATCAGCTGCCATTCGCGCGGCGCGAACAGATCAGCTTCGCCGACCACTTAAATTAGAGCACTGCGCTATCACCGTTTTTTTCTTCATCACCACAGCACAGCACCCCGCGCGCTAAACTGCCAGTCTCGAGCCCTGGGTTCGGGTATCGCCGTCTTCATCAGCTGCCATTTGCGCGGCGCGAACAGATCAGCTTCGCCGACCACTTAAATTAGAGCACTGCGCCATCACCATTTTTTTCTTCATCACCACAGCACAGCACCCCGCGCGCTAAACTGCCAGTCTCGATCCCTGGGTTCGGGTATCGCCGTCTTCATCAGCTACCATTCGCGCGGCGCGAACAGATCAGCTTTGCCGTCCGCTTAAATTAGAGCACTGTGCCATCACCGTTTTTTTTTCATCACCACAGCACTGCACCCCGCGCGCTAAACTGCCATTCTCGAGCCCTAGATTTGGGTATCGCCGTCTTCATCAGCTGCCATTCGCGCGGCGCGAACAGATCAGCTTCACTGGCAACTTCAATTAGAGCACTGCGCCATCACCGTTCTCTTCGTCTCCACAGCACAGCACCCCGCGCGCTCAACTGCCAGTCTCGAGCCCTGGGTTTGCGTATCGCCGTCTTCATCAGCTGCCATTCGCGCGGCGCGAACAGATCAGCTTTGCCGTCCGCTTAAATTAGAGCACTGCGCCATCACCGTTCTCTTCGTCACCACAGCACAGCACCCCGCGCGCTAAACTGCCAGTCTCGAGCCTGCTCAAAACAAGGGGAGCAGAAACATACGTAAGCTCCTAGCCAAACAGAATAGAGATATCGAGGAGCACGCGCTGAACTTAACCAGACAAAACTGGGGTAGTATCTGCGAGCAGATGGACCGCAGAATCAGCAAAGTCAACACGTGGAAAATGCTCAGACATCTCTTAGACCCGGACAAGACAAAGTATGAGGCACGACAACAACTATAGAAACTCGTATATAAATACGAAGGCACTAGCGATCAACTAATCTCTGAAGTGAGGGACAGGTACTTGAGGTGCACACCACCCACACCCCTCCCCGAGTACAAGGGCGCAGAGAATCCTCTTCTAGATGGGCCCATCACCATCGGAGAGGTTAGGGCGGAGTTGAACAGACTCAGAACTAAAACTGCGGCAGGTCCAGACAGAATCAGCAATCGCATGCTGAGGAATTTGGATGATGCATCAATTAGAAACCTAACAGCGTACATGCAGGAATGTTGGGACAAGGGCCGAATACCACTTTCGTGGAAAGAGGCCAACCTAGTCCTTATTCCAAAACAAGGTAAGAAACTAAGTCTCGAAAACCTGAGGCCCATTTCGCTTACCTCATGTGTAGGTAAGCTAATGGAGCACGTTATTCAAACGAGGCTAAACAGATTCCTAGAAGAACAAAAGCTTTACCCCGACACAATGATCGGATTCAGGACACATCTTTCTGCATGCGATGTTATGCTTCAACTTAAAGAACAAGTGCTAGACAACGAAACAGCTGATACCAGAGTAATAGTCGGCCTTGACGTGGCCAAAGCTTTTGACAACGTTGACCACGCAGCCATACTAGAACGCTTAGAAACTCTAAATGTAGGGGGAAAGGTATACAACTACGTGAAGGACTTTCTTTCAAACAGAACAGTTACTATCAGCCTAGGAGGGAAGGAAGAGAAAGGCATAAGGCTGGGCAACAAAGGTACTCCCCAAGGCTCGGTCCTATCACCGACACTCTTCAATATTGCAATGATTGGCTTACCACAGCAAATGACGCGTATAGAAGGGCTCAACCACACAATATACGCGGACGACCTCACCCTCTGGGTTACCAGAGGCAGTGACGCGCACATCGAAGGTACCCTCCAAAGAGCGATCGAGGAAATTGAGTCGTACCTAAAACAAGTAGGACTCAAATGTTCTGCCGAGAAATCTGAAGCGCTCTTCCTCGGCCCACAAAAGAGGCGAACAAAGCCCCATGAACATGGGATAACGCTAACGGTAAACGGGGACAAAATACCATCTGTGGAGATGATTAGAGTACTGGGTCTTAGGATACAGACAAACGGTAAGAACACCGAAACGATACGAAAACTCGAATCGAGTGTAAGCCAGACGTGTAGGCTACTCAAAAGAATAGCAAATAAACACGCGGGAATGAAGGAGACGAACCTCTTAAGACTAGTTCAGTCATTTGTAATCAGCAGAATCACATACGTGGCACCATACCTACGGCTAGCCAAAGCAGAAAAAAACAAGATTGAAATCCTAATTAGGAAAGGCGTCAAAACCGCTCTGGGCCTCCCCCCGTACACATCCACCCAGAAAATTCTGAACATGGGGATTTCAAACACCCTAGACGAGCTCATTGAGGCTACCAGAGTAGCGCAACAACAACGACTTCTACGCAGCCATTCGGGGCTAAAAATACTAGAAAAGCTAGGCTTCGAACCTCGAGCGCGGCTCAAACACACGGAGAATATCCCAACAGACATAAGGAACAAAATCAGAATCCCACCACTCCCAAGGAATATGCATCCGGTACACCATGAGGATAGGCGAAAGGACAGAGCGAAAGCTCTGCAGAAAAAATTAGCCAATAGACAGGACGTGGTTTACACGGACGCGGCGGAATATGAAGGCAGAACGGGTTTCGTAGCCCTGGCGACCAGGGAGGGCGGAGACCGAGTCTCGTGCTGCAGCACCCAACAGAGTGATGCAACAGCGGCTGAGGAGGTAGCCATTGCGCTGGCTTTAACTCAACGGAATGTTAGGGTGATTATAACAGATTCCAAATCGGCTATCCGCAACTACAACGCAGGCAGGGTATCTGTCGAAGCAGTCAAAATTCTCACAGCCGGCCCGACACCGGCAGAACTAATTAACCTTGTTTGGACTCCGGCCCACGAGGGCCTCCGGGGAAACGAGACAGCGCACGCATTGGCCCGAGGACTCACACACCGGGACCCCAATGCGGTCTCGTCGAGTAGAGAGTCCCTTCAGACGAGCGAGGAGCTGAACACGTACCAAGATATTCTTAACCATTACAGATTAGGAAGACGGACATTACCTGGAGCATGCAAGGGCCTCAGCAAAAAGGAAGAGGTCATATGGAGAAAGTTACAGGCGGGAGTTTTTCCGAACCCACTCGCACTAAGCAGATGGCATCCGGCGATCCAAGACCCCAGGTGTAAACAGTGTAATGAAATAGCAGACATGATCCACATGGTGTGGACATGCCCTAGCCACAACGAACCAGACAGGAATATAGAGTCCTGGGAGGCTTTAATGGCCAGCCAGAAAGAAGTAGAACAAAAAGAAGTCATCCGTCTGGCCCTGGACACCGCTGAATCCCAAGGGATCCCAGCCTGCTGAAAGGGGAGGAAGATGACGGCGGTCAAGACTCTTTTTCGCCCTCTGATTCCTTGACGGGTGCAAATAAAGTTATTTCATCATCATCATCAGCACAGCACCGCGCGCGCTAAACTGCCGGTCTCGAGCCCTGGTTTTGAGTATCGCCGTCTTCATCAGCTGCCATTCGCGCGGCGCGAACAGATCAGCTTTGTCGTCCACTTAAATTAGAGCACTGCGCCATCACCTGTTTCTTCCTCAAAATAGCAGGGCCGCAATACCAGACCCGCTAAGAAAGAAGCTATGCATACAACCTATCCCCCGAAACATGGATCCAAACCTCCATGCTAACAGGAGACAGGTTAGGGCAGAATTTTATGAGAGGAACATGGGGCATCGGGACAACACAATCTACACTGATGCCTCCCTATACCCCCAAACACACAAAAATAGCGCGGTAGCAGTAGTTGTAAATTACCACGGAGAACACATCACAAGCCTCACAGCCGAAGTATCTAACATAACGGAGGCAGAGGAGATTGCTGTCGCCTTGGCAGCGAATGAAGGATATAGGACAGGGAGATCCTTTAACATCTTAACGGATTCACAAGAGGCGTGCCGGAACTATACTAGAGGCAGAATTAGCAGCACGGCACTCAAGATCCTCAGTTGAGCTCTGCTCCCTGAGGGACGACCAATACACAACATAATCTGGATACCGAGTCACGCAGGGATCACGGGAAACGAAGGGGCGGACAACCTAGCTCGAGGAATGACCAGCCGAGCAGGAAGGTCATTGACCCCGGAGGGGCCCCAGATTAATTGCGGGGACAGCTATTCAGAATTATTAAACCTATATAAGGGGCTAAGATTCCAATACCCACCACCACATAAATCATTATCCAAGGAGGAAGCCACAGGATGGCGAAGACTGGAAACAGGCTCCTTCCCAAACTTATAAATATTAAACAAGATGTTCCCCACACAGTATAGCGCCAACTGTCCGTGGTGCGGAGCAAAACCAACACTATATCATGTCACATGGGAGTGCGGAAGAAATCAAGCATTCCACAAACACAAAACACCAAGTGGGGAGCAATGGGAGAGCCGGCTCCAGCTGCGAGCTAGGGGTCCAAAGGGCCCTCATAGCACACGCAAGCGAGGTGGCCCGACTCAGTTTAGCCCTGGATTAGGGGCACACCCACGGCCAAGGCGGACCCAAGCTTCAAGACCAAGACATCGTCCTCTACCGCTACTACTTCCTAAAGGAACCAATAAAGTTTTTCATTCATTCTTCATCACGACAGCACCCCGCGTGCTAAACTGCCAGTCTCGAGCCCTGGGTTTGGGTATCGCCGTCTTCATCAGCTGCCATTCGCGCGGAGCGAACAGATCAGCTTCGCTGGCAACTTCAATTAGAGCACTGCGCAATCACCGTTGTTTTTTGTTCATCACCACAGCACAGCACCCCGCGCGCTAAACTGCCAGTCTCGAGCCCTGGGTTTAGGTTTCGCTGTCTTCATCACCTGCCATTCGCGCGGCGCGAACAGATCAGCTTCGCCGATCACTTAAATTAGAGCACTGCGCCATCACCGTTTTTTTCTTCATCATCACAGCACAGTACCCCGCGCGCTAAACTGCCAGTCTCGAGCCCTGGGTTTAGGTTTCGCCGTCTTCATCACCTGCCATTCGCGCGGCGCGAATAGATCAGCTTAGCTGGCAACTTAAATTAGAGCACTGCGCCATCACCGTTTTCTTCATCACCACAGCACAGCACCCCGCGCGCTAAACTGCCAGTCTCGAGCCCTGGGTTTAGGTATCGCCGTCTTCATCACCTGCCATTCGCGCGGCGCGAACAGATGAGCATCGCCGAGCACTTAAATTAGAGCACTGCGCCATCACCGTTTTCTTCGTCACCACAGCACAGCACCCCGCGCGCTAAACTGCCAGTCTCGAGCCCTGGGTATGGGCATCGCCGTCTTCATCAGCTGCCATTCGCGCGGCGCGAACAGATCAGCATCGCCGACCACTTAAATTAGAGCACTGCGCCATCACCGTTTTCTTCATCACCACAGCACAACAACCCGCGCGCTAAACTGCCAGTCTCGAGCCCTGGGTTTGGGCATCGCCGTCTTCATCACCTGCCATTCGCGCGGCGCGAACAGATCAGCATCGCCGACCACTTAAATTAGAGCACTGCGCCATCACCGTTTTCTTCATCACCACAGCACAGCACCCCGCGCGCTAAACTGCCAGTCTCGAGCCCTGGGTTTAGGTTTCGCCGTCTTCATCACCTGCCATTCGCGCGGCGCGAACAGATCAGCATCGCCGACCACTTAAATTAGAGCACTGCGCCATCACCGTTTTCTTCATCAGCACAGCACCCCGCGCGCTAAACTGCCAGTCTCGAGCCTTGGGTTTGGGCATCGCCGTCCTCATCAACTGCCACTCGCGCGGCGCGAACAGATCAGCTTCGCCGACCACTTAAATTAGAGCACTGCGCCATCACCGTTTTTTTCTTCACCACAGAGCAGGACCCCGCGCGCTAAACTGCCAGTCTCGAGCCCTGGGTTTGGGCATCGCCGTCTTCTTCACCTGCCATTCGCGCGGCGCGAATAGATCAGCTTAGCCGGCAACTTAAATTAGAGCACTGCGCCATCACCGTTTTCTTCATCACCACAGCACAGCACCCCGCGCGCTAAACTGCCAGTCCGAGCCCTGGGTTTGGGCATCGCCGTCTTCTTCACCTGCCATTCGAGCGGCGCGAATAGATGAGCTTAGCCGGCAACTTAAATTAGAGCACTGCGCCATCACCGTTTTCTTCATCACCACAGCACAGCACCCTGCGCGCTAAACTGCCAGTCTCGAGCCCTGGGTTTAGGTATCGCCGTCTTCATCAGCTGCCACTCGAGTGGCGCGAACAGATCAGGAAGGAAGGAAGGCCTCAGACGTTGCTGGCACATACCCACTACGGGGGAGTGGCCACTTTAATTAGAGCACTGCGCCATCACCGTTTTTTTCTTCATCACCACAGCACATCACCCCGCGCGCTAAACTGCCAGTCTCGAGCCCTGGGTTTAGGTATCGCCGTCTTCATCACCTGCCATTCGCGCGGCGCGAACAGATCAGCTTCGCCGATCACTTAAATTAGAGCACTGCGCCATCACCGTTTTTTTCTTCATCATCACAGCACAGTACCCCGCGCGCTAAACTGCCAGTCTCGAGCCCTGGGTTTAGGTTTCACCGTCTTCATCACCTGCCATTCGCGCGGCGCGAACAGATCAGCATCGCCGACCACTTGAATTAGAGCACTGCGCCATCACCGTTTTCTTCATCACCACAGCACAGCACCCCGCGCGCTAAACTGCCAGTCTCGAGCCCTGGGTTTAGGTATCGCCGTCTTCATCACCTGCCATTCGCGCGGCGCGAACAGATCAGCATCGCCGACCACTTAAATTAGAGCACTGCGCCATCACCGTTTTCTTCATCACCACAGCACAGCACCCCGCGCGCTAAACTGCCAGTCTCGAGCCCTGGGTTTGGGCATCGCCGTCTTCATCAGCTGCCACTCGCGCGGCGCGAACAGATCAGCTTCGCCGACCACTTAAATTAGAGCACTGCGCCATCACCGTTTTTTTCATCACCACAGCACAGCACCCCGCGCGATAAAACTGCCAGTCTCGAGCCCTGGGTTTGGGCATCGCCGTCTTCTTCACCTGCCATTCCCGCGGCGCGAATAGATCAGCTTAGCCGGCAACTTAAATTAGAGCACTGCGCCATCACCGTTTTCTTCATCACCACAGCACAGCACCCTGCGCGCTAAACTGCCAGTCTCGAGCCCTGGGTTTAGGTATCGCCGTCTTCATCAGCTGCCATTCGCGCGGCGCGAATAGATCAGCTTAGCCGGCAACTTAAATTAGAGCACTGCGCCATCACCGTTTTCTTCATCACCACAGCACAGCACCCCGCGCGCTAAACTGCCAGTCTCGAGCCCTGGGTTTGGGTATCGCCATCTTCATCAGCTGCCATTCGCGCGGCGCGAACAGATCAGCTTCGCCGACCACTTAAATTAGAGCACTGTGCCATCACCGTTTTTTTCTTCATCACCACAGCACAGCACCCCGCGCGCTAAACTGCCAGTCTCGAGCCCTGGGTTCGGGTATCGCCGTCTTCGTCAGCTGCCATTTGCGCGGCGTGAACAGATCAGCTTCGCCGACCACTTAAATTAGAGCACTGCGCCATCACCGTTTTTTTCTTCATCACCACAGCACAGCACCCCGCGCGCTAAACTGCCAGTCTCGATCCCTGGGTTCGGGTATCGCCGTCTTCATCAGCTGCCATTTGCGCGGCGCGAACAGATCAGCTTCGCCGACCACTTAAATTAGAGCACTGCGCCATCACCATTTTTTTCTTCATCACCACAGCACAGCACCCCGCGCGCTAAACTGCCAGTCTCGATCCCTGGGTTCGGGTATCGCCGTCTTCATCAGCTACCATTCGCGTGGCGCGAACAGATCAGCTTTGCCGTCCGCTTAAATTAGAGCACTGTGCCATCACCGTTTTTTTTTCATCACCACAGCACTGCACCCCGCGCGCTAAACTGCCATTCTCGAGCCCTGGATTTGGGTATCGCCGTCTTCATCAGCTGCCATTCGCGCGGCGCGAACAGATCAGCTTTGCCGTCCGCTTAAATTAGAGCACTGCGCCATCACCGTTCTCTTCGTCACCACAGCACAGCACCCCGCGCGCTAAACTGCCAGTCTCGAGCCCTGGGTTTGCGTATCGCCGTCTTCATCAGCTGCCATTCGCGCGGCGCGAACAGATCAGCTTTGCCGTCCGCTTAAATTAGAGCACTGCGCCATCACCGTTCTCTTCGTCACCACAGCACAGCACCCCGCGCGCTAAACTGCCAGTCTCGAGCCCTGGGTTTGCGTATCGCCGTCTTCATCAGCTGCCATTCGCGCGGCGCGAACAGATCAGCTTTGCCGTCCGCTTAAATTAGAGCACTGCGCCATCACCGTTCTCTTCGTCACAACAGCACAGCACCCCGCGCGCTAAACTGCCAGTCTCGAGCCCTGGGTTTGGGTATCGCCGTCTTCATCAGCTGCCATTCGCGCGGCGCGAACAGATCAGCTTCGCTGGCAACTTCAATTAGAGCACTGCGCCATCACTGTTCTTTTCGTCACCACAGCACAGCACCCTGCGCGCTAAACTGCCAGTCTCGAGCCCTGGGATTAGGTATCGCCGTCTTCATGACCTGCCACTCGCGCGGCGCGAACAGATCAGCTTCACCTACCACTTTAATTAGAGCACTGCGCCATCACCGTTTTTTTTCTTCATCACCACAGCACAGCACCCCGCGCGCTAAACTGCCAGTCTCGAGCCCTGGGTTTGGGCATCGCCGTCTTCTTCACCTGCCATTCGCGCGGCGCGAATAGATCAGCTTAGCCGGCAACTTAAATTTGAGCACTGCGCCATCACCGTTTTCTTCATCACCACAGCACAGCACCCTGCGCGCTAAACTGCCAGTCTCGAGTCCTGGGTTTAGGTATCGCCGTCTTCATGACCTGCCATTCGCGCGGCGCGAACAGATCAGCATCGCCGACCACTTAAAGCTCTGCTCCACCACCGCTTTTTTCTTCATCACCGCAGTATAGCACCCCGGTCGCTAAATTGCCAGTCTCGAGCCCTGGGTTTGGGCATCGCCGTCTTCATCAGCTGCCACTCGCGCGGCGCGAACAGATCAGCTTCACCGACCACTTTAATTAGAGCGCTGCGCCATCACCGTTTTTTTTCTTCATCACCAGAGCACAGCATCCCGCGCGCTAAACTGCCAGTCTCGAGCCCTGGGTTTCATCGCCGTCTTCCTCAGCTGCCACTCGCGCGGCGCAAACAGATCAGCTTCACCTACCACTTTAATTAGAGCGCTGTGCCATCACCGTTTTTTTTCTTCATCACCACAGCACAGCACCCCGCGCGCTAAACTGCGAGTCTCGAGCCCTGGGTTTGAGTATCGCCGTCTTCATCAGCTGCCATTCGCGCGGCGCGAACAGATCAGCTTCGCCGACCACTTTAAGTAGAGCACTGCGCCATCACCGTTTTTTCTTCACCACAGCACAGCACAGCTCATGGTGTCAGGCACGCGCTGTATGCTGACGGCATTACGATTTGGACCTCCGGAAGGTCAATTGGGAGCATGCAGGAAAGAGTACAACGTGCGGCGGATACAGTGCTAGAAAACGCTAATAGCTGCCGACTCTAATGCACACCCAACAAATCAGAGTGACTAATATTTAGGAAGAAAGTAGACTCTGACCCATTTTTAGTATATGGGGGGCGGGGTTGGGGTGCGCAAATTCAAGTGATGGCACTTGCGAAAATCTTAGGTTTGTTAATAGACGCCAAGGGCCACAGCGCGGAAGTGATTAGGCGATTGCAGGCAACAACCGAGTAAGTGGCAGGGATGATCTGTAGGATATAAAACTACAAGCATGGGTTTAATGAAAAAGAGACTATAAAGTTAATATAGGCTTTTATTGCGAACAGGATAGCTTACACAGCACCTTAACTGAAATGGAAGAAAAGAGAGAAGAACCAGCTGGACGTTATAATGCGCAAAGTATATAGAAGAGCACCAGGTCTCGCGGTCAACGCAGGAACAGAAAGATAACTACAGACGGGCATTCACAATACTGCAGACGAAATTACTGACGGCCTCTCGATATCGCAGAGGATACGGCTGTCATGAAGCAGGACAGGAAGGGACGTACTCGATAAGCTAGGGCTCCCTTGTATTTGGTCTACGGAGGACAGAGAGGGCTTGGGAGATCAGCTTAGCAGTAAGCAAGCAGCAAGCAGCTTAGAAGTGCATACAGCAGTACGTGTTTGATGTGAAAATTCTGCATGAGAAGATGAATACGGCTATCATTTCCCTGTCTGACCGAATAATTCAAGTAGATAAAGCTGTCCAGCAGCACTTAAATTCTGTTCGTCAGTCTCTTCACATGCAAAACCGAAAATTGGTTGGTTTGGAAGATCGTAACAGGCGCGCAAACAGTCTTTTTTAGAGTATCAGAGAAAGAGGAAGAAACTGAAGATTTAAAGCAAACCGTTCTTAACGAATTATTTCACAAGCAGCTTGATGTCTCTGCTTCATCAATATACCGTTTCTATGGACTTGTGAAATCAACCAATAAAAAGATGCCAATAATAGTTCATTTGCAAGATCTTGATGAAAAGAACGCCGTGTTTAAAAACTTAGGGAAACTAAAAGACACTGACATTTACATTCAGAACGACTACTCTCAGGAAACATTACGAAAGCGCAAGTTACTCTGGCAGTCAGCTCGAAAAGAAAATGATGACGGCCATAAAGTGAGATTGGTACACGATAGACTGATTGTTGGCAATGAAACGTTTTTCTGGAACGACACATCGAATAGCCGTACTAAAATCGCCTGGGACCCTGCACGGAACTCCTACTGACTACCCGCTCCCACTCCTTCGAGCTATCGACACCTTACTATTCTTAACCTCAATGCTCAGAGCTTAATTAATAAAGCAGAATCGCTTGAAGTCTTACTGATCACTCATAGTGCCCACATAGTTGTGATAACTGAAACTTGGGTTCACTCTGGCGTTAGTGACGACTGCGTTTTCCCTCCCTCTTACCATGTCTTCAGGCGTGATAGGGGTTTCCGCGGCGGCGGCATCGCTATCCTAATAAAACATGATATTAAAAGTGAGATTTTACAGCAAATAGGCAACCATGAAAGTTTATTCCTAATTACGTTGGCGACACCTTCATTCTGGGCGCGCTGTATATGCCTGCAGATTCTGGTCCTGACTATATGAACAAATTGCAGGATCACATCTATTCATTTAGGAACAGTAAAATCATCATTTCTGGAGAGTTTAATATTCCAAATATGAATTGGTGTACTGGATCTTTTGAACGTTCTGAGAATGCAGACATAATTTCGGACCTAATGATTGTACATGACCTTGTACAGTTGTAACTGAGCCAACAAGGGTGCGAGGAATGCGCAGTTCCGTTTTAGACTTAGTATTTGTCAGCCGCTTGTTTTCTGTGCACATGTCATCTGTATTGGAGGGATAAATTTTCTTAAAGATATAAAATAATTTTCACGTGCAAATGATGAATCAGTACTTGATTATTTAGACATTGCTTTTGACAGATTTTTGGGTGAAGATGTCTCGGTTTTGTGGGATACTTTCAGGAAGCACTGCGAATATTGTCTGCTGAATTTTATTCCAGACAAAAAGATAGCCGTAAAGAGAAAGAATCTGTGGATTAATAGACACATTATTAAGCTAAAACGTAAAGACAAACCCCTGAAGCGCTCTAAACGGGCAAACATAGATCTTTTAGCAGAACTTGCAGCTGAACTTCCTTGAATATTAGATTTGCCACGAAACCGTACTTCACAGAATGTCTCCCGGAATTCAGAAAAAGTAATCCTGCTAAGTTTTGGAATCATATCAGAGAGTCTCATAAGCCGATCGAACAAATTGTCACGAATGGACGCGTTGTTACGTGCCAAATGGGCATTGCCACAGCTTTTAATAATTATTTCCACTCCGTATTCTCAGCTGATGGAGATGAAAATATTGAGGGCTTTGTTTGTGATTCCTTCGAACATTTAGACATTGTATCTGATGAAGGTGTCATTGAAATGCTACTCCGATTAGATACGAAGCGTTCTCCCGGCCCAGATGGCATCGCTAATGCTTTTTTTTTGCGGCGCGATGCTGAATCATTGTCTCATTTTTTTGTCCAAAATATTTCGTGCTCGCTTATCTTCTTGCTCCTTGCCGGCTGATTGGCTCACAGGGGAGGTTTTTCCTGTTTATAAAAATGATGATCGACTCTGTGTAAACAACTACCGCCCGATCTCTCTAACGACATCCTGTTGTAAGCTTATGGAACATATTATTGCCAAACTTATACTTGCAATAGTAAGCAGTAATGGTGCCTTAAACCCTGCTCAGCACGGCTTTAGGAAGGAATCCTCTACCACTACCTAACTGATAAAAGCCACTCATAATTTCAGTGCAGCTTTAGACAAGTCAGGCCATATTGATGTTTTATTTCTAGATTTCGCCAAAGCCTTTGACAAGGTGCCACATAATAAGCTTCTTTTAAAATTGAAACCCAATGGTGTACTGCCTCCGCTCATTGCTTGGATTGCAGCTTATCTACAACATAGAACGCAGTTTGTGGAGATTGGCGGTAGTTGTTCTTCCCCACTCCCTGTGACCTCTGGGGTCCCTCAGGGAAGTGTGCTTAGTCCCCTACCTTTTTTAATTTATGCAAAGGATTTAGTTTCCGGTATCAAACCAGCTGTTAAGATTGCTTTGTTTGCCGATGATTGCATGATATATGCTCCGGTATCTTCCGTTTCTGACCAGGAACATTTAGATAATGCTCTGCTTAGTGTCGTTTCCTGGAGTGAAAAATAGGGCATGGCAATAAATACTCAGAAGACTGTGCTCTTGCGGATAACAAGAAAAATCTGTATTCTTTTAACTATTGCATTAATGGCGTTTCAGTTAAAGAAGTGCCAAGGTATAAGTATCTTGGTATTGTAATAAACTCGCAACTAAAATGGAATGACCATATACACCACATTAAATCCTCAGCTTTACGTAAACTTGGTTTTCTTCGCCATAAACTTAGGGGCCCACCTAGCAGCTGCAAGCTATTAGCCTACAATACGCTTATAAGACAAAAACTCGAATATTCTGCCATCGTTTGGGATCCCCATGCAAAAAAAGACCTAAGAGAATTAGAAAAAATACAGAGACGCGCAATACGTTTTATATTTGATGAGTACAATCGAACAGATTCGCCATCTTCGTTAATGGCAGCAAGTGATATTAAACTACTCCACGTCAGACGCAAGATAGCCCGCCTATCCTTCCTTCACCAACTAATTCATGGAAAACTAGGCATTTCTCCAGCCCCCTATGTGCAGTTTTCAAAAACGCGTAGAACTCGTCGTCATCATAATCACACTTTAGCACCATACTTTGCGCATACTACCGCTTTTAAATTTTCTTTTTTTTTCCCGCGAACGATTGGCGAATGGAACGCCCTGCCTTTACGGTTGATATCAGGTGTTGATTTTGACAAGGCACTCTGTGAGCTATTTCAGATATATGTACTACATTTCACAATTTTATTATTCTGTGTTTTACGATGCAGCTACTCTTGTATTGCAAGCGAATGTATTTTTCTGCCCTCCCTGCCTGGACTCAAATGACGGTCTGCAGCATTGTGGAAATAAATAAATAAATAAATAAATAAATAAATAAATAAATAAATAAATAAATAAATAAATAAATAAATAAATAAATAAATAAATAAATAAATAAATAAATAAATAAATAAACGATAGAGGTGCAGCTCATTCCGAGAAATATGCATCCCGAATCATCATAAGAAAAGAAGGACGGCTATAGGGCGAATGCCATCAGGAGAGCGTGGGGCGTGACGGAAGAGAATAGCCCAGGCTGAGGAAGCGGCTACAGCTTTGCCGATGGTTTCCAGAAAGGTCTCGTGTGTAATTACGGACTCACAGACTGCATGTCGTAACTATACAAGAAGAAAGATTGGCAAACATACAAACAGAATACTCAGAACTAAAGGAGACACATACTTTAAACCCATAGTCATAGGGATTCCAGGACAGTCTGGGGATGTTGGTAACGAAGGCGCTCATGCCGCTGCCCGCGCGCTATTACCCCGGGTCCCCCAACATTCGCAGGAACATAACTATTCTGAACCACTATTAAGCTACAGGGATTTACTCCAACATTTGAGATTAACGAGGAAAGTATACTCCGAACCGCACAATAATTTGTACAGGGAGCAATCGAATACTTATATAAATCCTGTCAAATACAGCTATATGTTTCCAAATTTGTACGATCCGTACTTGCGCCTTCTGCGGTGAAGTGACGGACTTATTCTTGACATTCTTGGATAATGCAGGCCGTGTTCTCAATAACGGGACGCCGAACTTTTTCCGCGGAACTGCCTCAGCAGCTGCCTGGTCCTGGCATTGGTATCAACGCCTCTCTCAACATCCGCAACTTGGTGTGCTCATGTCGAAACTTACGGCAGTGACCACAAACCAACATGTGTACAGCTTAGCTGGTTTGACCGTCTTCCACGTGCCATGGCTCGCTGCCATGACTGAATTCTTTCCGAAGCGTTTTAGAAACTAGCTGTGGGTGCCTCACTACCCCAGCAGATGGGGAACAGTGCATGATTACGGCTACGCAAGAGTCATCGCGTAGCATCTTGGCACTAAATCTCATTACACCAGTAGATGTGCTCGATGCACAGCTACGTGCGACGATTTGGCGACGTGCGGAAATAAAATACCGCAGGACGAAAGATGTCTCGGATCTCCGGGCTTCTCGGCGTGCACAAAGGCAAGTCCAGCCTTATTTGGAAAAACTGGGTAGGCAGCGGTGGCGGTCATTTTGCAGCACGTACACTTGATCCCCGAAAACCACTCTCAAGAATCTGGCACGTCATCCGAGCATTGCCGTCCCTTCCCCAGCAGCAGCACCCTTTCCGCGCATTGGCACTTTCCCAGCGCCGGGAAGCTCTTGAAGTTGCGGAGGATTTCTGTGTGCGAGTTGCTGGATGCACATCTGTGGTCCGGCAGCACCGGTGTGATCCTCCTACGGTGGATCATCGTCTAGGCCTTCCATTCACTCTGCACGAACTCAAAGCAGCGCTTTCTGCATGTAAACATTCTTCCCCAGGACCCGATGGAGTTACCTATAGTGCGCTTCGTCACCTGGGGCCAAAAGCAGAAGAAGCCCTTTTAAACTGGTTTAACCGCGCTCGGGTCACTGCCAGTGTTCCACATCAATTGAAAAGAAGCCGCATTGTGTCTCTGCTCTAACAAGGAAAATCGCCACGTGACATGACATCCTACAGATCTGTAGCTCTCGCAAGTTGCATTAGCAAAACAATGGAACGCGTGATACTAACACACCTCGAATGCTTTCTGGAAAAATGCAGCCTATACCCAGACGCAATCTGACAGACTGTGCGCAGTTAGAAAGGTAAGCAGACACTCAGTTAATTATGAAAGAAGGAAGCTCAGTAAACGCAAGCTTGCATATTAGTTTTTCATGTTGAACAAGGTCAAACTGTTTCTTAAAATCCAGGAAAATAACGTCAATTTGCCCTGACCTGTTTAAAGTATCAGCAAAACTATGAATTTAAGATGTCAGTTGAGTGACGGTTGAAAGTCCTTTTCTAAATCCATGTTGAAAGGTAGAGAGAATATCTCTGTCGTTTAGAAAGGCAGTTATATAAGTGGCTACAATAGGCTCAATAAGTTTACAAGAACAAGATGTCAGTGATATGGGGCGAAAATTTTTTAACAGATAATGCGGTACCTTTTTTAAGTATTGGCACAATCCGCGCAACTCTCCAATCCAAAGGAACACTGCTAGTTGATAGGCTTGTACGAAAAATTATAGCCAGGAATGTGGATACCATTTCACTATAACGGTGCAAGAACATATTTGGAATCCCGTCAGGATCAGGACACACTTTTGTTTTCAGATTTAACAAGATTGAAAACACGCTAGCAGAAGATACAATGCTTAATTCTGGAGAACATGATACAGCAGGGTGACGTAGTGGGGAGTTTGATTTCGAAAATACACTGTAGAAATGTGTATTAAAATGTTCGGAAATGGTTGCTTTATCGGTGAGACGAACGCCATTGTGCAGAACATGGTCGACAGGTTTGTTTTTCTTGGACAAATGTTTCCAAAACTTCTGCGGAGCATTTCGAATACAGCTCGGCAGCGTGTGCTCAAAGTAATGCCGTTTTGAATGGCTCACAGCCTGACGCAGTGCAAGTTGTGCAACTGATATAGCGTTTCGGCAGACACGTGCTGGTTTTAATCGCTTTAGTTTTCGCTTTAAATGCAAGACCTTGCGCGTGATCCAGGGGTTTATTTTGTTCATTTTCTTTATTCGATTAGGAAGAAATTTTTTAGACAGCAGGAGCAGATTTCTTTAAATTTATCCCAGAGTAGGGACACATCATTTCCTTTAAAATCGTTTAGGCATAGGTCTAGGCAATTAAACACGCTTTCTTCCCTGGCACGCGCAAGATCTTTTACACAGACAGACTTCACAGGTGAGAGGTGTTGGGTTTTTCAATGCTGAAAAATACACCATCTTGCGATCGGAGATGCCGTTTTCCACCGAGGCGCAAAAATTTTCAATCGATCGGCTGATAAACACCATGTCAAGTATTGAAGAACAAGTGCCCTGGACACGCGTTGGTTTTGTAACCACCTGTTGAAGGTTATGTTGCAACATAATATCAAAAATGTGATGCGTGCCAGGGTCAGAACCAGAAAGAGGACACTTCCAATCTATCCCAGGCAGGTTGAAATCGCCAACAAGAATCATTTTATCGTGAATGAACTTACTCATGTGATCAGCCAAGTTTGAAAAAAAAAGATTTTTGGCGAATCAGGTGGTCGGTAAACCGCAAACAACCGTAAAGACCGGCCCCAGCAGCACAGTTTTAAAGGGACGCTCTCATCATCATTAAGACAAGGTAGAACAAAAGCTTGGATACCCTACTTCACCAAGACAGCAACACCACCACCTTTTGATTGCCTGTCGCAGCGGAACACGTTATACGGCGGAGGAAAAACGTCTTCATCATCTATTTCTTCTTTGAGCCACGTTTCGGCTATTGCTACAATATGCGGATTATAATCTAATATTAAAGCTTCAAGTTGATCACTTTTATTTACTATGCTACGGGCATTAAGGTTTAGTAGTCGTAGCTCTCTATTGTTGGAAGGCTGACGTCACTCACTGTCTGAGCTGGACTGACGTCTGGACTCACTACTGGGCAGTTCGACCCTTGCACATGCGACGTCGTCCCAAACGTAAATTGCACTGTCCACTTTCAATTTATCGTTTATCAGTGTTACTTTCCTTCCTTCTTTTTTTTTTCCTGTTTAGCGCTCGCCCAGAGAAGCTTTCTCTTGCGGAGCGTTTTGCGCGAATAGTCGTTTTGAACATGTTTGTTCCTTCATGCTTGTGAGCACTTTTCATAATTTTCTCTTTTTCTTTGTAGTCCCGGAAGAGTATTTTCACCGGTCTTTGCGTTCCAGGTCTGCCGATCTAATGAACTCTCCCAGTCGACTGGCAGTTGATGCCAAGCTTTTCGATAAATGTACCGACAATTTTTTTGTTTTAGTTCTGACAGTTTCATCGGGCTTTTCAGCTACCCCAAAACCATCAAGTTCGAACGCCTACTTCGGTCCTCCAAATCGGTGATTTTCGCCTGAAGTTTGCTTAGCGTTTCTTCAATGCCCTCAATTTTCGCTACGCGGTTTTTCAAGTCAGCAAACTTGGAGGCGAGGCCAGACAATATTTTTTCCATGTTTGTCTGTTGTACTCGAAGAGCTGCAACTTCTTCGGTAAGTTTATTCTGACCAGCTAGTAATTGTTTTAGTAGCTCTTTTGTACTGGGGTCCCCCGGACCGGGATTTGTCTCAACATCCCCGCAGATCATGAGCTTACACACGCTAAGCACTTCGTAAGCAATACAAATGTATTGCCGTGGGCACGGCAGAATCAAGAGGCAGCGGGAATCACTCTTAATTGGGCTGTAATAATCACTGACTTGCGTGAGGCACAAAAAACGCATGTTAGGCCACATGCCTATGCTTGGTCCACCGTGCCCACTGAACTCGAAGGTTTGCAGGGGCTCTTTTATAGAAACGTTTTATGACGTAACGTCGCTGGTAGACAGCGCTAAACTGATGTCGCGATGCACGGGATAGGAACAACAAGGCGCAGCTGATACAGATGAAGCCGCCAAGCATGTGTCAATCCTTGATCCATCTTGCAGCGATGTCGCTCCGGCAAGGCTAACCAAAACAACCTGCGTGAGGCAGAAGAAGCGCATGTTAGGCCACATGCCTATGTTTCGTCCGCCGTGCCCTGAGAAAGAGCGCAGTCTACAGGGTGACCGATGAACGTGACACGACAGATGATCATCCTGTGACGCGTGGTGTCCCTTAGGGAGGAGTGCTAAGTCCAACATTATTCAATCTCGTACTGATCGACCTATTCAGAGAACTAGCAAACACTGTTTCGGTACCCGCGTACGCAGACGACATCTGCATATGGGCATCAAGTGTGATGCGTCTCCAAGTGCAGGCGAGATTGCAACGTTCAGTGTCCATGTGTCTGCGTACTTGCGTCGTCAGGGGCTTGAGCTATCGCCAACTAAAAGCGTCATGTTAGCATTTACACGAAACGTGATGGCGTGGTACCCTGTCACAACTAGGGTCAAGCCATTCCATACGTGACACACTACAAATTCTTAGGTGTCTCTATAGACCGCGACCTGTCCTGGACGAAGCACGTCTTTTTGCTTAAAAAAACTACATTTTTGCAAGAATTATATGGTTTATAGGTGGAAAATCCCGCCGTCCGTCTGAGCGAGCTTTACTTCGCTTGTACCAGGCGCTGGTGGTAGGTTATCTGAAGTGCGCCTCTTCTTTCGGGGATAATACTGACTGCTTTGCGAACATTGCAAAGCGCTCTTTCCAGTGTTCGCAAGGAAGTGATCCCAAGGCAAGGCTGTCTGCAGATGCGTTGGGGCTCGCGCTCGATAACTCTGGGGCGCCAGCGTAACACAACGAGCTCCACCGCATGGGCCGACGACTGCTTCAGTTCGCGCACGCAGCGACCTTGGTGCATTTGGCGATGACTGCGCTTCATACGCACTTGTTCACAGTGATTCCAGGCTCACAGTGGCTATCCTTGGGGCTCATGAGTCAGCAACAAACATCGCTTACGTGATGGTTCAGCCGGTCGTGCAGGTGACCACACCATGAATGGGCTGAATGTTGAGGCGGCAGAAACGGCCGCGAAGATAAGGGGGATGAACGTACTGTCAGACCGGAACGAAACGCGAACAGTACGTACAAAACGAATGTTTTTCCTTTCTATTTTCAGCCGCAGTATACAAATATCGTTATTGATATTCCTTTGTAAAGCGTCAAGCGAAGTGTATATTGTAGTGGGACCGACCGGCAGCAGTTCAAGCAGTGGGACGAAGAGGTCGACTAAGTGTAGTTGAGGACCCTGAGTGACTCCTGGAAGTGTGCCCACCGTGACGCTCTTGGTTTGGTTTATGGGGGTTTAACGTCCCAAAGCGACTCAGGCTATGAGGGACGCCGTAGTGAAGGGCTCCGGAAATTTCGACCACCTGGGGTTCCTTAACGTGCACTGACATTGCACAGTACACGGGCCTCTAGAATTTCCCCTCCATCGAAATTCGACCGCCGCGGCCAGGATCGGACCCGCGTCTTTCGGGCGAGCAGCCGGGTGCCATAACTACTCAGCTGCCGCCGCGGCGGCTGTGACGCTCTTCGATCGACTACCAACCTGCTCTCCGAATAAACATATTTACAATTTTTATAAGCCGGTCCCAAAAAATTTCATTTCACAATAGAAAATTCGGGGAACACTTATAAAGGTACAGCGTTAATTGGTCCCGTCAGCAGTTCCTTTTGCCCACACGAACACTGTTTCCTCTTTCACAATCACTACCATTATATGCAAGACCACACGGCATACGTACAAAGACCAGCTTTAACCGAGCCGTACGAATGCGCCTGCGTGGCCCATCTTGAAAATTTAAAATTAGTTTTTGCCTAAAGGAAATGGCGCAGTAACTGTCTCACATTTCGGCGGACACCCAAAACGCGCCGTAAGGCAAGGGAGGAAAGAGGGAGCGAAAGAAGAAAGTAAGGAAGAGGTGCCGTAGTGGAGGTGTCCGGAATAATGTCGACCACCTGGGGATCTTTAATGTGCATTGACATCGCACAGCACACGGGCGCCTTTTGCGTTTCGCCTCCATAGAAACGCGGCCACCGCGGTCGGGTTCGAACCCGGGTACTCCGGCTCAGTAGACGTGCGCCTTAACCACTGAGCCACCACGGCGGGTTGGCCTATATTGATATTGTACGTTCGGTATTGTAGACAGTGTCAGATGAGACTGGCCAAGCAGCTCTCAGTCAGATTGACCTTGCAAAGGCATTTCACAAAGCTCGTCACGATTTCTTGTTTGCCTATATTCATATTGTACGTTCTGTATTGCAGACACTATCAGATGAGACTGGCCAAGCAGCTCTCATTCAGATTGACCTTGCAAAGGCATTTCACAAAGCTCGTCACGATTTCTTGTTTGCGGTCTTGGAGCATGCAAACATTGGAGACGTTTCGCTCAAGGGCATAAGTCTGTGCTATAAGGAGTCCTATACAAGGCTAACTGTAAACCAAGAGCTAACCAAACCTATACCACTGAAATCATCTGTTCGACAAGGCTGTCCATTATCGCCTTTGTTGTTTGCCCTATATCTTGATGTTGAATCCGTTTGCCTCAGTATTATTAACAGCTCAACTATCTGTGGTCTTTCCCTGGCGCAGTGTGAAATTAAGATTTTAGCCTATGCTGATGATGTCGCCATCTTTTGTTCTGGGAAAAAGAGTATTTGAGGCATTACATTTGACTAAACAATTTTGTGTGGTATCAGGTACGGCTCTTAATTTAGATAAAACCAAGAGATTTTGGTTGGGTCATTGGGGTGCAAGGCTAAATCATTTTGGCAGCGTAAGCCGGGACTACAGCGCCTTTCATTACCTAGGAGTTCCTCTTCACCAAATTCGCAACAGTGCAGCCTACTGGAATTCACATATAATCTCCATGAGGCGACAAACACAGGCTTGGATGGATAGGGACCTGTCAGTGTTTGCTCGGGCTAAAGTCTGCAACATTTTTTTTTATTTGCGAAACTTGCCTATGTGCTGCAGGTTCTCCACTGTGCGAGGAAGAAAGTGCAGGTGATGCACAGAATATTCGCTACATTCGTATGCCGCTCCCAATGGGAATTCATGCGTCGTTACAACCTATTTCTTTCCCTAGAGTCTGGTGGAATAGGTATTGTTGACTTGTTCGTGCATCAGCTTGTTTCGCGTTTTTTTCTTTTTCAAATCAGCAAACCACTTTTTTTTTGTAGCGGTGCTTATCAGGCGTCTCAGTGCTCATTTGCCTTTCCTATTCGCACCGACTGGAATGGGCCCTTATGGGGATTCGTTAAGGAAGTTGCTGACAACTTCAATTTCCTCACTTTGCGTTTTTTCTTTAGATTACCTGTATAGCCTCTCCAGAAGGCAGATGGCTCAGGTAGTAACTGAGTGTTTGATTTCTATAGACTTTTTCACGACCCTCGGGAAAACCGGTTTTCTGGGCTGTGGAGAGAACGGGGGGGAGGGGGGGCTCAATGCTCAACTCTTTCCTGTACTACGAGCATAGCCCAGGGCCCAATATAGCGGCGCCCATTGACCTCTTTCAGAAAAGGTCTATGCCGTTGTATCGCAAACCCTTTCTGGAGTATCTGCCGCCGCGGTGGCTGAGTGGTAATGGCGCTCGGCTGCTGGCCCGAAAGACGCGGGTTCGATCCCGGCCGCGTTGGTCGAATTTCGATGGAGGCGAAATTCTAGAGGCCCGTGTACTGTGCGATGTCAGTGCACGTTAAAGAACCCCAGGTGATCGAAATTTCCGGAGCCCTTCACTACGGCGTCCCTCATAGCCTGAGTCGCTTTGGGACGTTAAACCCTCATAAACCAAACCAAACCTTTCTGGAGTATCTTGACACCAGTATATTAAAACGTGTCAAGCGAATGTGCCTTTCATTTGCTGCAATAACGTTCTTCTTTAAACTGCGCACATCGACGCTGTCTGTCAAGGCATGGCTTTACGCTAAGGAGATGTTTGTGCTATGGGCGGTGAATTGCCGCCTGTGCAATAGGCCAGAAACCAATGACCATTGTTTTATTCTGTGCAATGATGTTAAAATATGTCCCACAAGAACATGTATGTTATTCTGAGACATATTATACCGAAATCACACCCTACAGTGTCCGCTTTTTGCCTGTTGAGAAAAACTTGGTTGTGCGATGTGATTTATTTATGTTAATGGGACTATTTAGTCTCTGGAAGAGCCTTATGATCGACCGCCACGCCGAATCACCACGGTCATCGAAGTCATTGTTCCGTGAGCAGTGCGTTTTGGTGTTGGAAGTATATGCTGCCCTGGAAGAGCCGCCTAGCTGGCACCCCTATCTAGATGCATGTCTGTGCCTCTCAGACTTTTGATGTTTGAGAAGGTGGGGACGTGCGGTTGTATGGGGGCTCGTATTACGCAGCCTGTTGTTTTGTGGCATGAGCATATACTCAGGTTTTCCTTTTCGGTAATGTTTCTATGCAATAAAGGAGAAAAAAAAAATGCCTGCGTGGCCTAGCGGTGTGCCTGGCTCTCTACCCAATCATCCCCCCCCCTTTTTTTTTTTCAGCGCAATTCGTTTATTTTATATACTTGCGTGACTTAATGATGTTTGAGTCTTGTTGCGACCTTGCAAGCTCCAGTCTTGTGATGTTTTAAGCACTTTTCAGATCAGCCGCTCCAAGGGTGGCGTAGCTACCTTTTCAACCAATCCGAAGTTTTCGCTCACGCCGCTGCCGACTACGACTACGACGCCGGATTTTCTGCAGATCGGGGATCTTATGCTGGTGCGTAAAAATACGGCATATGCATGTTCGCGTTTGAATTTGGCACGATAGTATACGCAGCACTGCGAGCCCTTCGTTCGAACGCGCTTCTGACGCATTCAATGTCTCAGCAACGCTTACGCGCGTCTATACCTCGCGTTATCTGTTGCAGTTCCGACGCAACACGCCTGCACCGTTGGACGAGGGTGCTTTTTGATGGCGCACCTTTCATGGTGCGCCATCACGCATGGCTTGTAACGGCTGGCTCCACCGACGTAGATAGACGTGTACGGCAGAGAAAAATAAGCGCTTGTTTTTGGGAGCCAGCTTACTGAGGCATGTTACGTCGTCGAAGCATGTATTGTCCCCTCCTCTTTTCACCATTTCAGGGGAACCCCGCAGGGTTTACTGTTTTCGTCCCTTGTCCTGCCATGAATGGTTTCCCGTTGAACTAACTTATCAGCTTAAGGATATGGCGCACAAGGCGAACTCCGGCCCGCTGACGTCGCACACGGTTCCCGATGTGGAAGAACGCGGGCCCAGTGACGTTGGGCTGCCCGCTCCAACACACATACCAATAAGGGGGGGGGGGGGGGGGGGGCAGTGCAAGCGGTAGCACCTGTTAACGCCGTAACTGGTGTAACAAAAGGAACGGCACAATGACTAACTCAAGGTGGACGCCTGAACCGTGCCGTGTGAGTAAGGGTGAAGAAGGGAAGGGAGAGAGTTGCCGCAGCGGAGGTCTCTGGATCAGTTTCGACCAAATGGAGTTCATGAACGTGCACTGACATCGCAAAACACGTGGACATTTTCTGCACTTCGCCGAAAACGAAATACGTCCGCCGCAAAAGGCGCCCGTGTGCTGTGCGATGTCAGCGCACGTTAAAGATCCCCAGGTGGTCGGAATTATCCCTCCTTTATCTCTTCCCTTACGGCGCGGTTAGGGTGTCCACCGTAATGTGAGTCCACCGTAATGTGAGTCAGACACCGCGTCATTTCCATTCCTCAGAAACCATTTTTTTTTCAAATTTACCGCCCCGACCGGGGCACAACCCGGCGTCCCCGTCCTCAGCAGCTGTGCGCGTAACCATTGAGCCACCGCCATTGCGCGCAGCAGAGGATGACCCCCCTACTGGCGCTGTCCGTAAATCCTCTACTGCGAGTACACTTACCGTCACTTCTCCTTCGGGGCTGCGCGCACAAGCCAGCGCCGAAACGCGCTCAAGGAAGACAGAGCCTCTTTCATTAGCGGAAAAGATTTTATTCTCATCAGGCTGAAATGGCGCCATAGGCTTCGCTCTAGTACAACATCACAAAGAGCAAGACGTGAGCGCACTGAAAACAAAGCGAGTCTGTGCAGTGACGCGAACAATGTCCAGGGCACAGCAATGACATGAGTCGGCACTGGTGTGGGTGTACGTGGCGTTACCGCGTTTAGGGACCGCGCTATATTATGGGCAGTCCCGGAGGCAAAGTAGAGACAGACGAAGAAAGAAACAATACAGATCAACGCCAGAATTATGATCGAGAATACGTTGGCAGAGAAGAATAGATTGACTCGCAGCCATAGACGGGCACTTTTTATTTTGTCGGGCATCTTGAGACAGGTTTCGGGCCACACGCCGCACGTTTTTATACAAAGTGCGGTGAGAGCCGGCATAGTGCGTAACAGCATCCAGAGCTGCGTGGCTTTCTTGCCAGCATGCAAATGTGCGCAGGGGGCAGTAACGTGCAGTGATTGGAAAAGTATGCGACGGAGTTAAGGGCTGTTGCGAGAGGAATGAAATATGGCACATACGTGGGGCGGTCGAGGAAAGGGGCAGTTAAAAAAAAAAACACGTATGGTGGCGGCGCCAGAAGGCCACGCTCATAAGCCACTGATATGAGAACAAAAAAACAAAAACAGAGAGCTTGCTAAAATAAGGTCCGAGCGAGATGCCGTCATCGCCTCATTCCGCGTGCTTGCGCACGCAGCACCAAGGCGAACGAGTTGGCTCGTGACAGCGCGAACAGCGGAGTTTCCCGCCGCCCTGCGAGCAAAAGTCGCCACATTTGTCCGCCATCGTGCGACAGCGTAACCTGGCAATAAAAACTTTGCTTGCAACAAATCATGCCCTGTATCGAACGTTTCCCACTGTACGAGCGTCAACAATCTAAAACACGTCTGCGCCGAACTGGACATTGCGTAGATAGAACATTGAGCGCACATTGTTACCCCCAAAACGCGGCTTCTTTCGTTCCACCCCGCGTTTGGCTGCCACGCAATGCATACAAAGTGGTTTGATATGGTTTGAAACGACATTAATGCACGCATCTCAATGCCTCTGTTGATGCGTTCATTAATAGGCGGTAAAGGGGGAATCCCCCGAATCGTGTCGGAGTGCTTTGCGGAGTCGGAGTTCATTCGGGGAGTGTTGACCTGGTTTCTTGAGCCCGGTGCATCTTTATGGACACGTCGTTGACAGCATGCGCGCGCACTTCTGTCTGCACCAACACCGCGCCTAGCATAGCAGGGCCTGAGGCATGCACACGCCCACCACCCGGCAATGACGGAGGGACCTCATCGCTGGAGGCTGCGATAAGTTCGTAGCATTTATTTTGGACTATGCCAGACTCTGACCACCCTGAAATATTTTTATCTTCATTACTCTTCATGCAAGTAATTCCTCACATAACATTATGTAAAAAAATACTTCACTACGCCGTCTACGTTTGCCGTCATCTGAGGGCCGATTCGCGAGTGCACGCGTTTCTTCCTTTCGTAGCATACAGCATGGCTTCGTGTTATTCTGACCGGCAGACTGGTTCCGTTCGCGCTCATGGTAAAGGAGAACATGTCTGTAATGAACTGTCGGCGGCAGTTTGTCATGCGCGGGTTCGACTGGCTGGGACTTTTATGATCGTTTTTTTTTTGTCCCTCCATGGTACTTGCGTCGACCTACTGGATTCATCAAACGAGTATTCACGCTTCTTTCTTTATATGCGGGCTCGACCGTCCTCTCATCCGCGCAGTCTCGCCGTATTCGCAACGAAAGGGAATGCTTGCAGGATGGAAGGAATTGAGCGCGTTCAGAAGCATAGCACATCTCCCTTCGCTGCTCTCGTCGCCGTGCGGCCGTGGATTCCAGGAGCCGAGAGCGGGGCGACGACGAACGTGCGGCCCGCGCGCCACCGATTTAACGCTGTGCGAGCGGCGAGAGATATCGATCAACATTTTCAACAGTCTGTGCTCAAGGCTCGTAAAAATGTGGGGATACTGATGATTTCCGCGAGCTTACCAGCTCCAACGCTCCAAGCCGTCCTGGTATGGTCGGCGCCACGTTGCCAACTAATCGACACAGTTGTTACATGAGCAACCCAGGTTAGCACCGCAAGTTAGTTCTTACCCTACGGCATGGTTCTTCCTCCTCCGACGCCATTTATGCCTCGTGTCTGCGCGCTCCTGTCTCGAGGGGGTTTCATGGATGCTCACTGTCGAAGACGCACTCTGCGTCTTGACGCTTTGCCGTATACTTTCCGATACAATTCCCCTGCGCACACATAACCTTGCACACACTGCGGCGTGCTCTGAGCTTGTCTGTGCCCCCATCGAGCAGGCTAGTAGAGGCTACACATTTCACTCCCTCTCCCCGCTAGCGCACTCATAAACCCGTTACCTTGCAAAAACCCGTTGTGCGCAAGGTTTTCGTCGTACAAAAGTCGGGCAAACAGAAGGGCGTCAACTCCAGAGTGACTCTAGTCAACTCCCCCGTGATCAATGGCCGCGCCGCTTTCGCCGCCCCAAGGGCCCGCCAGAATGACACTGTCGTTCGCGACCTTCTAGCACTGTAAAAGTGTACTAGGCTTTTCTGAGGGCTTGGCCGCCGCATGCCTCGGTGAGTTGCAGAACGCGATGCAGCTGAGAAGCGTAACACCGTCCGACGCGCGATAGTGGAGAGGCACCGCCACGGGTTAGTCGCAGTGAGCCCCTCACGATCCCTGCAGCATTGATATGACGAGTGCTTGACGAAGATATGCGCGAAACCGAATCGCAATTCCTGCACGCGCCGCGATTCAAGGCAGTGCACGGTTCTAGCTAAAGCGGGCGCTTGGCGTCGCACTTCAGCCATTGTCGAAGGGCGAGCAACATGAGAAGGGAGTAAGGTTGAAATAGAACATTTGCATTATCCGTTTTGACCAGGGTTGTTTCGCGCTTGGCTCATTCAGGCTGCCCCGTGCCTCTGCCGGAAAGGGGCTTCCGGTACCGTGTGTCTCGACAACTCAATTCCTAATGAGGCGTCTGCACGTCCTGTTCCTCCTCTCTGCATGGAAGTCTCGAAGGGTTTCTTCGTGGCAGCATGTACCGGGATAAAACACGACAGCGGCCAGGACACAGAAAAGATCGCGAGGCGGTTGCTCTACGCGCCGCGGAGCTCGAAGTATGCGCGAGTTTTCTCTGAGGGGTGAGAGATAGCGACATTCAAACAGGTGATATCGCCGTCATCAACCAAGAGCCAACTTTGGCCGCGTTCACTCCCATATACGTGCTTGACCGCACCTTTATTTTTTTACGCATTTTTTTTTCTCTGGAAGTAGCAAGGTTATTAAATCGTGGTCGGCTGGGCTTTTTAGTGCGTCTGCAGTCCCTATGTAGTATTGCGCAGGGATTGCTAAGAACGTGCGAAAAAGCCTTCCGAGCTATAATATACGTCTTCAGAATTTGGGTTGCTTTTGCCTTCGTAATAATTTAGAAGTGAATTTGCGCTCCTCTCTTATGGCTAAATGCTCAAAGACTTAACTCGTTGACGGTTTAAACAGTGCGTTAGAAATGATTTCCTTGCTCAGCCTGCCGAATGACCGCAAGGGAACGCCCTCGATTTATCCTAGCATGTGTGCTGCCGCCTTCTCTGTCGTTTGGCTGAAGCTACGCGGAGTGTTGCGTTCGTGGTCTGCGGCGGGCATTGCTCATGCATCCGCGTGGCAGCGCCCGTGTCCCCGCCCGAGTAGTGTTCCCGTATATGCTCATACGTAGGGGCACTGCGCCTGCGGCGGAGGCTGGTTCGCGCACTCGGCAGGCTTCTTGCGTGGCGTGAAGAAAACAAACAGTACCCAAAAGCTAAAAAAATAAGTTCTCGTTTGTACTGTGCAGATTTGTACTTGGGTTGTGACCGGCAAGGGGGTATGCTGGTGCAGCAGCTTGCCGTCCTGCTCTGCGTGATAGCCAGCCGTCTCGATTTGTGCAGAAATGACGCCCGCGCGGGCCAGCTTAGCACCTGATATTTTGGGAGCGAACACCTGCCGCCGGGCTCAGCAGTTTTTTGCGCTTTTTTTTTTACTCATCTCGCTGTCATCGAAGTCCTTCGGACTACTTGGATCCATCGAAAAATGGATGTTCAGGGATGCGGAGGAGCTTAGATGCCACTCGTGCGAAACATCCCGCGTTGCTGAAAGCTATGAAAAAAAAGGAAATGATAAGTAGGAGGGGCACAGAGGAAGAAATGCTGCGATATTTATGGTGCGTTTTGCTGATGTGCCATTCTTTTATTATTGTCCCTCCACAGCGTTTCATTAACGCGGCCTGCGTTCCGTTCACGTGGCCTCCAGGGTACGTGCATTATCCTCGCTGATATGTCTGTAACGGAGCTTCTAGAAGCACGCTTTAACTGGGCAGGAGAAAAAAAGTTCAGGGGAGGCCTAACCAGCACGATGACGCAGGTGATTTACTTGATGCTTCATTACCGAAACATTAGAGATCAACGTCTCTCGCCTTTACGCGCTGCTGTCACGGTAGGAAAATCGCGTAAGTCGCGAATTTAATTTTTTTTTCGCCATGAGACAAGGAGAATTCTTCCTCTCTGCGTTTTCCTCATTGCGAGGCCACCGGCTCGTTTAGGCGTTCGCTTGAAAGTTTCCCAACAGCGTAGCCAGTTTCAGCGAATTGCTAACAACCGCGTATGCCCGCGTATGCGTATGCCCGGCGTTTTGCCTTTTCCCTCTTGTACCGCTACCTTGTTGCTGAGTTAACAGAGAGGGGCGTTTGCCTCCATGTCCAGGACGGCGCAGCGGCCTGGAGCGCGATGGTGTGGCCTCGCATGGGGGACCCCATAGGGCGCCGTAGCTGAGCGTCATATAGAAAAAAAAGTCCGAAATAAAAACAAACAAAAATTACGAAACAAATAACAGAGCCACTTTATTTTACTAGGAAAGGTGGCATCGCCACCACGCTGATTCAAAAGAGATGCCAATAATGTATATATATATCTGTTCTTATAGCTGCCTGCGTAGTATAGCACCAACGGGGGTAGGGAGCGCCGACGGGGGCGAGCTCGGTACCGTTCTAACGTGGCGGGGAAATCGTAGCCTCGGTCACTGCGATTGCTGCTTTTGCTCCAAAGGAGAAGTGACGGAACGAGGAAACCGCGATGCCGACAGGTAAGCGCCGCACTTTCGACTTTGTGCGCACGGCCACGGGAAAATGCTGCGAATACGAAGAGCTGCGGCGCATTTTTTTTTCTGTCTTTTTCTGAAACCGGGGAGTCTGCTTTCGTTCCGCAACCGACGAAGGTTGGGTAAAACAAAAAGACCGTCGCGTTCCGTTTCGACAGGACGAATGTCTCCAGGCTCGCTTTAAAAGCTTAGCGCAGCGCGTGCAGCTCGACTACAGTTGCTTTTTTTTCCGCTGTACGCGTTTCCCTGTCGGGTCGGTCGGTACGTCTGACCCTCGCTTGGAACACAGCCGAACGAAGCCGAGCGCCGCAATGCGCGCGCAAATCTAGTGGCTGCACAAGAACACGCATGAGCTGAACCAAACAAGGCTGAACGGAACGAATGGAGAGGCAAAAGCGCTGCAGCGAATTTTGCCGCTCCTTACAGCGTTCCCATTGTTTACGACCAGAACAGCTAAACCCTTACGTTAAGGAGTCGAACCCCTCCCGAGCGCCAACGCCGCGCCCTGTCCACAGAATACAGCGATCGCACAGGGCGCTGCCTAGGCACTTTGGTCTTTCATTCGCTTCCGTTGGTTCTGTGGGCGCCTGCGGCTCCCGCCCCTACATAGTCACAAAAATAATCGATGCGTTCTGCTGTGGCATACGTGCGTGAATGGAGTCGCTCGCCCGCGTAGGGCGGACCAAGCGCGTTCCCCGAAGCCGTCGAGTTCGGGGTTCCCGCGTGTCCAGCAGCGCCGGCAGCCGCTACACTTGTAGGCTGCGTGGTCGCTACACAGGCGACAACGTTCTACATGTATGTACATGCATACTTTCTTTTTCTCTGCTTTATTTTTGTCGGCTTCGGCACTTGGCATAGCTTTCGTCGAACAAGATAAAAAAATAATCTCCCCTTCTTAGCGCGAAAGTTTAGGTTGGAAGCCCTCCTTGGAGTCGTGTGGCGTCAACTTGCCTCCCTCTAGGTGTGCCTACTCACTTAGTTGGTAAATCGGCGATCGCCTTTTCCGATTTTTTTTGTCTTAGGTGTTCCTACGAGGCGGCATGAACACTTTTTGCCAAAGCTAACAACTATACCTATAGCGCTGTTGTATGTCGTACTTTTTCTCCGGGACCCTTCAACGTCTCTAGTGACAAGGCAGGTTGTCAAGACACTACCGTAAAAAAAAAGCCTTTTTCTTTTTTTTGCGATACGCTTAAAATTAAGTGCCGGTATGAGAGGCGTTTCTAATACAGATCAAGTAGATCAAATTGAAAGTTAACACGAGGCAAACAACAGCCCGCAAAAAATTTGCATGCTTGCATCTCAGTAACACTAGACAGACTAGAATTAAACGCTGATGATTGTTTTCCTTTACAAAAGCCGGCTGAGTCAAACCAACTACCTCTTTTTCGGTCGAAAAAAAAAACAAAATGTACACACGAAATCACAACTTTCAGTTCCGCACACAACCGTGAAGCACAGCAGATGTACTCTCCGTATGAAAAACAGGTCATAAACGTTTACACTGTCGCAATACACAATCAGTGAACTGCACGCCACAAAATTATTAGGTGGTGTATAGGTATATGCTTCGGAGGCTGCCGGCCGAGCTCGTATCCGTTTATAAAGGTTGCTTGGTGGCGAGTTTGAGAATTATTGTTCTAAACTGTAACTAGAAGGAGGTCGCACGTGCACCCCCCCCCCCCCCCCCCGCCCACCTCCCACCTTCCCACACATACCGTTTGCTTCCTTAGGAGACAGGAGGCCCCAGAATTGCATCGTGAAACATAACCCGCCATCTCGCTCTATTTGATCGGCTAAAACGCGGCGCCGCGTTGCTTCCGCTTAGTTCATGCAGATCAGCGGCTTCTGAAGAAGACAACGCAAATGCCTGAAGGCTTCCACTTTTTGAGCGAAAAGCTGTTTTAGGGAGCTCATCCACACCGGAAGTTCGGTCCCGTCACAGGCGCGCTCGTCCTGACATTCTGCGATAGTGTTGTAGTGTTTCAGCCGCTCTCCGTCGGTCTAATAAAGACTCTTGACCGTCGTTTAAACCTAAAGCACTGCATTTTATAGGGGTCACTGTCATTCGTCATTCCTCATCGAATTCCTTGCGTGCGAAGAAGGCAGCGGGTTCCGGCCGGCTTTTGGAAAACACAGGTGTATGCAGACGACGGACCACGGACCTGTTTTGGCCCGCGGACTAGCGGTCACGTGGGGTCTAGCTTCCGGTCTACGAGGTCTGCGCATAGTACGCGGACAGAATCGCGCGAGAAATAAGAGATTTTTTTTTGTGGTGGCGGACCACGGAATTTTTAGCCTACTCGCACACTCCAAGTCTGGCAACTGCACCACAGTTGTCTTTTCCGACAATCGAATCACCGCTGGTATAATTCTGTGCGCGAAGGTAGCCAAGGCGACACCATGGAGATGCGACACAGCGAAAGTAGTCTTGTGTCCACTGTAAACATGTCAACGTGGTCGAACGCCGCTACGTTTTAGTTTTTAACTTTAGTACAGCAGTTCCCGACGTTGTGGAACAGCAGCCGGGACGATTATTACCGATGCCGCAAGAAAGATTTCTCGTGACAAAATATTTGCCAGCAAATGTCGCAGCTTTGGTGTCGGGAGTGTATCGCGTGGCCCGCCTTGTGGTCTGCTCTTTTGGTTCGTCATGTGGATGCTGTCGCCGGCCAGGCAAGGCCGGGCCACGCGCGGTCGACCCCACGTGACCGGTCTGTGGACCAGTCCGTGGCTCGCCGTCTGGACACACCGCAGGCGCCGAACAGCAGCGAGAGCGCCACCACGGCTAAAGCTTTTCGCGGAACTGTTCGTGTTCAGCGACGTCTTAGCCGATGCAGTTTTTTGGAGTGCCATTAAATCTTGCTGGCTGCAGGTAACTGTGTGCGTCTCACTTGCCGCCTTCTTGTTTTTTTTTCAGCCCTATACACTGCTGTCAGGTCCCGCTCTTCGGTAAGACCCCGCCAAAGCACCGCAGAAGGTGCGCTGTGTGCACCCTTTCACAGTGTTGCACGAGTGCACACTCTACGGAGCACAGCGAAGCCTTCCTGCAGAAGCGGAACGATGACAGCCCTTTTTATGGTCTGTGCCACTGCTGGGATGACTGCTGTAGCATTTAGTGCGCGTCAAAGCGCGGACAGACAGGGACCATAAGTGTAGACACCACGGATAGCGACTTCAAACTGTATTTTGTTGACACTGAGGCGCATTCCACGGGAACTTTGGGCTTCATGACGTCATTTGACACTCCCACGTGCTATGGCCGCCCAAAGAAACATGCTTTCTTTACAGGATAGAAGTAGGGAAGCTATACAGCAACAGTGGGTAAGCCTGCATTCCGGATAATATCTGCTTCGATGATTTCCCTCTCGTCTTGTTCCTAAAGTCCTGCTCAAACCGTGCAGATTGAGAAAATTAGAACGCGGTGGTACTTGTGGCAAAGGGCAGATCCATCGCGGTAAGCATTCACATTTTGCGTGTGCGCGCGTAGCCTTTCATTCAGGCACCGACCAGCTTGACCGGAATGTTTGTTCTCGCACGATAGACGAATATCATGCGCTATCGCTAACACGCATGCTACAAAAGGGAACCGATGTTTTGCTACGCAAGTCTGCTGGGCTTAACGAAAAACGTTTTTATTTCGCGAAGCTTGCCCAGAATTCATCCGTGGCAGACAGCACGACTCTGACATTTTTGCAACTTGCGATGAGTTGTGCATGTGCAGAGTTACTACCACTTTTGTGGCGTGCTGGTCGGTCAGGAGGCTTTGAATTTGTGAATACACAGTCTGCCACTTCTCCTTGCCGACAAAGAAGGTGGGTTTACGGTCCTGAACGGTAATATTTTGAAAAAAAAAACAACAACAACGAAGCCTTCAACGCTATTTCATCCGTTTCCCGCACGTAAAAATTTAAATCCAAAAGTAAAAGAAAATGTGTCAAGTCAAACCTCAACCAACTAGCATAAAGCACGGATAATAGTAAAATATGTTTCCTAGAAATTATGTTCAGCTGGAAAGCCCACGAAGGGGATTGCCGTCTGAGGATAATAGATTCACAGAATGGCACGTGGCAGAGATCACTCGTGCTTTTCCTGCAAGGGAAACAGTCTTTTAAACACTGATGACTCATTTCTGGGGACAAATTCTCAAAAGTTTTGTAAACTTGTAGGAAATATTATAGAGGTACTTGAGCTTGATGATTATTATCATCAACAGCCTGACTATGCCCTCTGCACAGCAAAGACCTCCCCCATATCTCTACAATTCACCCGGTTCTGTGTCAGCTTTGGCCACTTATCCCTCTAAACTTCGTAATCTCATCCACCCACCTAGCTCTATGCCGCCTCCTGCTACGCTTGCCTTCTCTTGGAATCCAATCTGTTACCCTTAAGGACCATCGCTTATCTTGCCTTCACATTAGATGCCCTTCCCAGGCCCATTTGTTCTTGATTTCGGCTATAGGATGTCACTCTGCCCTCTTGCTGTCTCTTAACGTTACACCTATCATTTTCCTTTCCATAGCCCGCGGTATTGTCCTAAGTTTAAGTTGAACCCTTTTTGTTAGCCTCCACGTTTCAGCCCCATAGGTGAGTACCGCTAAGATACAGCTGTTATTTCATGATCTGAGAGAACCTGCCATATGTGCTCCACTTCATTCTTATTCTTCTAGTTATTTCACTCTCTTGACCCGGATCTGCGGTCACTACTTGCTCTAAGTAGACGTATTCCCTTACAACTTCCAGCATCTTGCTGGTAATTATGAAATGCTGTTCCCTTCCGAGACTGTTGAACATTACTTTGGTTTCCTGCATATTAATTTTGAGACCCACCGTTCTGCTCTGTCTGTCTAAGTCATTGATCATGCTTTGCTTTTCATTCCTCAACGAATTCATCAGCGAATCGCAGATTACTAAGGTATTCCCCATTAACTCTTATTCCCAACTGTCCATAAGTCAAGCCTCTGAATACCCCTTGTAAACAGGCGGTGAGTAGCATTGGCGAGATCGTGCCTTCCTGCCTAACGTCCTTTCTTATTAGAATTTTATTGCTGACTTTATGGAGGACTATGGTAGCTGTGCAGCCATTATAGATATTTTCCAGTATATTTAAAATTTGTACTTCTCGTTGCCGTAAGACAGTCGTCTCAATCAGTTGCATGGGATAGTGCATTGTTAGCTTCGTCTGAGTAGCATTTAAGAATGCAGGTGGTGTGACTACTGAAGGTTTACATGGATTGCTCCTATTTTACTTGAGTGCAACTTTCATTGCATGGAATGAAAATTGTGACAGAGTTCTCAACTGTCTATAAGGTTTTACTGTCATGATATGGACCATGTGGATGTTTGTTTAATTTCATGGGTAACAGCGTGCATGTTTTTAATTTCTGCCGTGAAATTGCCGTTTTTTATTTGTGGCGAGTGTTTTAGTCCTTATGTCTTGATTCATGAGGTACATGAAAGAGCTCTGTGCAGTTTTTTATCATTCCACTCATCGCACTTCGTGCTGTGTGCTAAGGATAAATCCTACACCATTTCATGGCCGTCAGTTTCAACGAGTAGACGCATGTTAACTGGTAAAAAAGGGCACTTGCAATACAAACACCGAGGTGCAAAAATGGCAAGGGACAACCGCTAATCCCCTCTCTTTTGTCGTGGTTTTTTCCGCCTCATTTTTTATCTTGACAGTGGGGTTTACCATCTTCTAAACCGTGAAGCAACTAGCCCGCCTAAAGTTCTGTGTGAACTGGCTCTCACCGAGGAGTGAGGACTGCTCCCCCGAGGGGAGGCATCCACGCAGAATGTTAATTAGCCCAATGTCACTGCCCAGTGTCACGGGTGTGGCTTCGTTGTAGTTTTTTCAACGAGCGCTGCTATAACACGGCATAAGGAAAAGAATGTGATGGGAGTGATCAAAGGAGATATGATCAGACGTACAAAGAGCGCGCTTCTCAGGGCGGCCAGACGTGTCGGCATTTCAGTGGATGACGTCACGAAGTCCAGAGAAAGTGTCAACAAAGAAACAGACACAAGTCGCGCTCCGTGTTGTCTCTACTCTTTTCGTCCGTGTCTGCGCTCTCAGGTGTGCACTAAAGCGGGCATGGAGAGTCCGCAGAGTGACAGCAGTGCTCTCCTAACAGAGTGCGCTGGAGATGTCTCTCAAAAAAAGCACCTGGTTATAGTACGGTCGTGGTTAGGTTGGCTCTAGCAGCGCGCACGGTACGCGGCGCGGCAGCAGCCGCCGGGACTAGGGGCGGGCACTCTCTTGTCGAGCTCCGAAGCCACCACTTGTTGAATTACGCATCGACACGGTTATTGCACCGCGGTAAGGGTGAACACAGTGTGCAGTATACAATGACGACACGCGTGAGCAGACTCCGCATGCAGATGCATGCGCCAACTTGTCCAACAGAGCCACACGTGTATCACAAACCAAAGGGTGCGAGGATCCGGCAAGCCTCAGCGGAGGACAGCCTCGGGCCTCCGGCACCTGTCTGTCTCCACGCTCCCAACGCGGAAACAATCCGCGGATGTCGCGCGGCCAGTTCCGGCGGCTTCTCCTGACCCCAAGCGATTCTACCAGGGGTGAGCAGCGCAGATTGCTGTGCACGGGACGGGGACAGGGGGGGGGGGGGGGGGGCAAGCAGAGCGGAGCCGTCACACATGCGCCCAGCACAGGAGGCACGCGCGGACTGCACCGCGGTGTGAACTCGGCCTGTCCGGACACCACGCTATCCCGGTGTGCCCCGGGGCTACATACTCTGTTTCTCTCGGGCTTATAGAACTGAAATAATTTCGACACGGTCATCGCTAAACAAAAAGAAAGCAAAAAGTGACCTAGAGTATGGTTGCAAACAACAGACTGCTTTGCACGCGTCGCGCGCTATCTGAGCGCGAAAAAATTCTTCGTTAGCGGCCTCCTTGATTTGAGACTGAGGGCGGTAGCTCTGGCAGGCTGTGGTCCCACTTCGCTGTACACTGGTCATTAGGGGGTTTTAAAACAGGGGAAACCTGTCGGTTAGAGGGATAGGGGAATAGTGGGGCGCGAATGCGCATGCGCAGGACAATAACCCGACGGGCGTTATTGTTCTGCGCATGCCCACTATAGTCGGGTACAACTTAGGTCTGCAGTGAAGCTCCGCCCACATTCAGGACAGCCGCACAGAATTGCTCCACGACAAAAAAAAAGTAGTCCGTTGTTAAAACTTCTCTTGCCACCTAAACAAGAAGCTAATCACGAGAAAAAAGTTAAAAGCTCTATAATTTTGATACCTGGCTTGTTTAATAAAGTCAGAGACTAAAAAGCTTATTTCGTTTACTTTTGTGACCCGCTAGCGGAGTAATAGAGTATGCCGCGGACCGTGAACCAGTGTTAACAACTGCTGTTTTTTTTTAAAGTTGTATCCTACTATAGCGCCCTTCAACAGCGTCAACTGACGGGCTAGTTGGTTTTCCATGGTGTTTTACCAGCGCAAGAAGACGCAGACGAAGAAACACGGACAAAGACAAACAGGCGCTGAACCAACGCTGCTGCAATCTAAAAGAACCAGATAATAATCTACATATCTGAAAACTGTTAGAACACATGATTGCTCAAGGTTGTCTCTCAACGCTCGGTCACGCATGGCAAGTTAAAGGCCGCTGAGCACAGGAGCAATGCAAGACCCTATAAAAATGCCGTTCTTCTGAACAAAACGCGAACCATTCCACTCAGCGATCGCAGACCTCAGGTAGACTGAGAGCAACTCCAAAAAGCTTTCAACAGAGATTCCACACTCGTTTTGAAAGACTACTGGTCTGTGGTAATCAAAAGCGTCGCGTACGCATCTCATGTGGCTGTCCTCAGGAATTGAATAAAATAAATCTTTAACGCCAATGGAGAACCCTTGAAAAGCCTTGCTATGATTGTCTCTCAGAGAACCTACAACTTCTGCATTTTTTACTCGTAAAGTATCATTAGTGGGGATCAAGTTGAGCTTCTCTTGTAAGAATAATGCAACGTCTTTTTGCCAGGTCTTTTTGCCAGGTCTTTTTCTCGGAAACTAAAACGCGCAGAGGTTACCCTACTTCGTGCGTTTTTACTGTGAAGAACGTTTCTAGACACGAATTCTTAATATTTTCTATTGCTCGAGACAGCCTCACTAGAATTAATTGCTGGCATAGCCTTTTTGCTGTGTTTTTTATCTTGGCTACAGAGGAATCATGGCATTTCTTAAAAACAGACCTGGCAGCTTCATCAGCCTTAGCAACATGGACGCTTTTCGGTAGGATCACAAACCCTCCTTTATCGGCGATAAGCAAAGGCAATTTGTTCTCTTTGAGATACGAAATGGTATTTTTTTGAACGAAAACCTCTTCCCTTCAGCCCTGTTTCGCATTACTATGTGCACACTATCCGCCCAGCAGCGTTCCGCTTCACCCTGGGGGGCCAGCCTGGACACTTGCCTGACCATGGTCAGCAGACCGTGTGCAGACCTCCTAGACTCCACAACGAACTTAGGCCCATGGGTAAGGAATCGATGGATATCCTCAGGGACATCTTTGGCGCCTCCAATGACGTGGACGAGATTTCTGCTCGCCCTCTTCCTTAGCCATGGACCTAAGTTCGCTGTGGAGCCTTGGAGGTCTGCACCCGATCTGTTGACCATGGTCAGGCAAGTGTCCAGGCTGGCCCCCCAGGGGGAAGCGGAACGCTGCTGGGAACAGGGCTGAAGGGAAGATGTTTCCGTTAAAAAAACCATTTCGTATCTCAAAGAGAACAAATTGCCTTTGCTTGTCGCCGATAAAGAAGGAGGGTTTGTGATCCTACCGAAAAGCGTCCATATGGCTAAGGCTGATGAAGCTGTCCAGTCTGTTTTTAAGAAATGCCCTGATTCCTGTGAAGCCAAGATAAAAAAACACAGAAAAAAAGGTTATGTCAGCAATGAAATCTAGTGAGGCTCTCTCGAGAAATAGAAAATAATAAGAATTCGTGTGTAGAAATGTTCTTCACAGTAAAAACGCACAAAGTAGGGTAACCTCTGGGCGTTTTAGTTTCCGAGAAAAAGACCTGGCAAAAAGACGTTGCATTATTCTTACAAGAGAAGCTCAACTTGATCCCCACTAATGATCCTTTACGAGTAAAAAATGCAGAAGAAGTTGTGGGTTTTCTGAGGGACAATCATAGCAAGGCTTTTCAAGGGTTCTCTATTGACGTTAAAAATTTATTTTATTCAATTCCTCAGGACTGCCACATGAGATGCGTACGCGACGCAATTAATTACCACGGAGCAGTAGTCTTTCAAAACGAGTGTGGAATCTCTGTTGAAAGCTTTTTGGAGTTGCTCTCAGTCTACCGGAGGTCTACGATCGCTAAGTGGAATAGTTAACGTTTTGTTCAGAAGAACGGCATTTTTATAGGGTCTTGCATTGCTCCTGTGCTCAGCGGCCTTTAACTTGCCATGCGTGACCGAGCGTTGAGAGACAACCTTGAGCAATCATGTGTTCTAACAGTTTTCAGATATGTAGATGATTATCTGGTTCTTTTAGATTGCAGCAGCGTTGGTTCAGCGCCTGTTTGTCTTTGTCCGTGTTTCTTCGTCCGCGTCTTCTTGCGCTGGGAAAACACCATATAGCGCCCTGTTATTATTCCCCTGTCCTCATAACCGAGAGAGACCCACTATTACAAAACTCTTCAATACGCTTCAAGTCTGGAGGCTGACCACTCCAGGGGCAAATCGATCACTGGCGTACGAAAAACCGAGTTATAATTTTCACTTTAGAATGACAGCTGGGAACCTGCAATCGACAGCACAAAGTAAAGATGCCTTGTTTCCAGACCCTGTTTCCCAACAAAACACAACTGAGACAGAAACGCTTACGTCGATCCTTCAAGAGGGGTACGCATTTACATCTCATAACCGAAGTACATTAATCTAAAGGACGTTATTTTTCTCTCTACGTAAGCCAGGTCACCAGCAATGGTAACATTTCGAGGAGAGTCGTGACACCCCGTGAGAAGGGCGCCGGATGTTCAAAAAACGCACTTAGGTGAGGGAACTCCCACAGATGATTGGCTTTCGAGCTGCCAGAGCCATGGCTATCGCCGCGACTCCCGAGAATGACCAGCGCACGATGCCGGTCAATCAAGAACAGTTTTGTGAACCCGGCGCCTGTAGCCACAGATTTATTTTTTTTTGCTCACAATGTAACATGCACGGGCAAGGTGAGCAAAACTGGCTGCATGCTTGTGTCCGGCGCTGCTGATTCAAAAATGAAGAGTAAGTATTTAGGACACTTACAAGAAAGGCAGCTTCGCTGCACTTGTTGCAAATATGCCAAGCGAGCAGCTGTTCCGAGGTGCGTGCAAGCCAAGCATACGTGCTCACCATTGCATGCTCCAACTGTTGGGTGCTTATTATTCGCTGTACCCATGACAGGTGCTTCCGAAATAATTCTTACGAAGGAAAGCCGCGTGTCTTGCCATCTGCCATAGCCAACGGCATTTTAGCCCGACCATGACATCCAACAAAAGAAGCGCCGGTCAGTTACGAACCACGCTTACGCAAAAGAGCCATTGCCAGGGGCCCTCAGATAGCTTATTGCGGTCAAGTCTTATCTCACCGAAACAAGCGAACAAAAGGCCTAGTGTGAATAATAGCACTCGTGCACATTCTCATTTGCCGTGCAGTAGGTTTTAAAGTAGCAACGTCAGCCGCTGTCAGTATGCTTTCCGCTGCATGCACGTGCTTCCTGGTGGGCACTCCCCATCGCAAGGCGGGACACAAGAGGCACTTTGGCGGCACCCGGTGGCAAGGGGTAGTCTAAAGCGATTTGGAGGTCACTTCAGGCTTAACCTCATCGAATTAAACTGGTCTACCACAGTTCATTTTCTCAAGAAAACTACAATGACATGAGTTTATCTAACCTAAGGATACCTCTATCATGCACCGTAATGTTGCAAAGTGACCGTCACGCCAGGAAAAATTTCTTGGTCAGTTTCAGCCAGAACGAACATGATAACCTTCAAATCGCGCTAGACTGCGCAAGCCGGTCGTGACCTCGGCCATCGGGTGCCTCTGGCATGCAACGTGCTCCGAGCCGCTCGAGGCTTCGTGCCAAGCACGCCCGAGCCCCACAACGGGTGTGCAGCGCCCGCCCTGGATAGTCAGGCTCGTGGGCGCCACTCATTGGGTCTCTTGCTCCTCCTTCGCGATCAAGACGTTCGCTAGTAGCTCTGGCGAAAATAATGAAGCGCCGACCAAAAGGTGTTGTCAAGATGGAAGGACGTTTCGACTTCCACACGGAAGTCTTGTTCACTGATGGAAAAATTTTCGCACACAAAGATTAAGTACGTTGTGCTAATCGTCGCAGGCATCTAGCGTACGAGGGCGGTAGATTGCCGATGTTACGGTTGAGCGTCTGATCTGTTGTCTGGATAAACAGAGACTCCAGATATTGGCGTGACATCCAGTTTTTCTCACGGCCGATAATTGCCGCTTCTTCCCAAGCGATATCATGCTTCGTGTTTTCAACGTGTTCAGCCAGTGCGTTGGAACAAGCCTTCTTTTTCTTGACATCATTCTTGTGCTCATTCAGCAGTCTTTCAAAGTTTCCGCTTTCACCTATGTAGGAGTGATCGCAGTCTGAGCAGGGGATTTTATAAATTACTCCGGGAAACTTTTCCTTTTTTAGCTTGTCCTTTACGAACACCAACTCGTGACGAAGCTTGCACGCAGGCACGTGAGCTATATGCACATCGTAGGTGCGAAAAATGCGGGCCAATGACTCGCTCACGCCTGGCACATAGGGTATTGCAGCTCGGGCACGGCAAGGTAGGCGAAAGGGCTGAGCTGGTCTCGTTGTCTGCTGTATTACAGCGTTCACGAAGTGCTGTGGGTAGCCACAATTGTTGAGCTCGCGTCGCACTTGGCGTATGTCAGAGGCTTTTTCTTCGGGTTTCGAGCATATTCTTTCCGCACGACGGACGAGGGTAGAAACGACGGAGCGCTTATGGCACGTAGGATGGACTGAATTAAAGTGAAGGTATTGGCCTGTGTGCGTGTCCTTTCTGTACACCTTGAATGATAGGCGGTCATCACGTCGCTCCACCATGACGTCCAGAAAAGGAAGACGGCCAGAAATCTCCTCCTCGACGGTAAACTGGATGGAATCTCGAGAAGCTCGTACCCGTGCGATCAGCATACTCGCCAAGCTGCCACATCGGCACCCCACCCCACTCCTTGCTCAGGAGCGTGATGCAGTCAGGAGCCTGCGGAGCAATACGGATATCGTAATCCTACCTGCTGACAAGGGCAACGCCACCGTCATCCTAAACCACAGCGACTACGTTGAGAAAATGACGAAGCTTCTGGAGGATGATGGCACGTACATGCGACTCAAGCGGGACCCTACACTCAAGGTAGAGCGAGAGTTGCAAAGGCTTTTGACAGACGTCTTCCAGTTTGCTCCACCACAGCACAGGTCGTTATACTTCACGCTCCTCTGCCACAATGGATCTGCCCCTGCTTTATATGGCCTCCCGAAGATCCACAAGCCAGGCGTTCCAATGCGACCAATAGTGGATTTTACCCGCTCTCCCTTTGTACCGGCTTTCAGGCTACTTGCACAAAGTTTTTCGCCACTCGTTGCAAGAGACCGACTTTCGTACGGAACTCCTTTGATTTTACTGAAAAAATACGCGAAATCACGATTGACAGCGACGAGATAATCGTGTCATTTGACGTCAGATCACTGTTTACCAGCGTCCCCGTGGATCTGGCGGTGGAGGTATGCCGTTCAGCGCTTCGAGACGACGACGGACTGAGTGCTAGGACACCCATCGATCCATCGGACCTGTTGAAGCTTCTGCAGTTTTGCTTGAAGAACACGTACTTCATCTTTCGGGGCACTGTCTACAAGCAGGTTCATGGCACTGCCACGGGGGCATCTATCTCGGTCACAACCGCAAACCTCACAATGGAAGCACTGGAAAGCCGCGCTTTGGCTTCGTTCGAGCCGCGCCCGAAGGTCTTCCTGCGGTACATTGATGACTGCTTTTGCATAATCAAAAAGAATGCCTTGGCAGCTTTCACGAACCATTTGAACAGCATGGAAGATTCCATCCAGTTTACCGTCGAGGAGATTTCTGGCCGTCTTCATTTTCTGGACGTCATGGTGGAGCGACGTGATGACCGCCTATCATTCAAGGTGTACAGAAATGACACGCACACAGGCCAATACCTTCACTTTAATTCAGTCCATCCTACGTGCCATAAGCGCTCCGTCGTTTCTGCCCTCGTCCGTCGTGCGGAAAGAATATGCTCGAAACCCGATGAAAAAGCCTCTGACATACGCCAAGTGCGACGCGAGCTCAACAATTGTGGCTACCCACAGCACTTCGTGAACGCTGTAATACAGCAGACAACGAGACCAGCTCAGCCCGTTCGCATACCTTGCCGTGCCCGAGCTGCAATACCCTATGTGCCAGGGCGTGAGCGAGTCATTGGCCCGCATTTTTCGCACCTACGATGTGCATATAGCTCACGTGCCTGCGTGCAAGCTTCGTCACGAGTTGGTGTCCGTAAAGGACAAGCTAAAAAAGGAAAAGTTTCCCGGAGTAATTTATAAAATCCCCTGCTCAGACTGCGATCACTCCTACATAGGTGAAAGCGGAAACTTTGAAAGACGGCTGAATGAGCACAAGAATGATGTCAAGAAAAAGAAGGCTTGTTCCAACGCACTGGCTGAACGCGTTGAAAACACGAAGCATGATATCGCTTGGGAAGAAGCGGCAATTATCGGCCGTGAGAAAAACTGGATGTCACGCCAATATCTGGAGTCTCTGTTTATCCAGACAACAGATCAGACGCTCAACCGTAACATCGGCAATCTGCCGCCCTCGTACGCTAGATGCCTGCGACGATTAGCACAACGTACTTAAGCTTTGTGTGCGAAATTTTTCCATCAGTGAACAAGACTTCCGTGTGGAAGTCGAAACGTCCTTCCATCTTGACAACACCTTTTGGTCGGCGCTTCATTATTTTCGCCAATGTATTCACCCGACCAGACGAGATTTCGTCGAACCTTAGATTTCATCGCTAGTAGCTCTGTTCTGAAGCTCTGCAGTAAAGCCGAGAAGCCAAAGTGGCCGTGCCAAGGAACTGACGACGCACAGTGGCCGGCCGCAGTCTTTTTCCGCTTGGGAGATGAGCGAGGAAGTAGGAACACTAGGAGGAGGTAGTGTTCGTGTATCATACATCCTGTGCCATATATAGGAGCACTACGAGGAGGCTGCCGACGGCGCCCTCTCGCGCCCGCCGCTGCTTCCGTGGGAGGAAGCGACCGAACCGGGCCGCCGCGCGCTGGCGACGACAGCTAAGGGGGGCGTAGGGTCACTCCACGATTTCCAACGCAGAAGGAAACGGGCCCTGCTTCTTAGCGCAAGCTTCAAGTCGCGATGCAAGACTGAAGAGACATGAGCTGCAGTGTTTCATCAGCACCTCTCAGTCTGTGCGGCGGCACTTGCTGAGAGCTCGGCTGGGTGGGGACGCTGAGAGGGACGTCAGGCGGTGGAAACATCCTACGGGAGTGTGCGGCATGCGAAACAAAAGAAGCGAGCAATGCTCAGCAACAATGGCACAAGAAAAATGGGGAAATTTTATATGCCAGTAACTTATTTTCTTTTCCTTTGACAGTGCGAGCTGAAGATGTTACCGCACTAAAGGGACAAGGGGGGGGGGGGGGGGGGGGCTCCCCAGGTCCAAAGCAAGACCTCAAAATACGCGTCGGCGGCGGTGGCGCCTGCCGCAGATAGAACACGAATTGTACCCAGGGCATGACTATACTTTAAGCCGTTTCCTTTCCTTCCCGAATTCTCTACAATTGCACACAATGGCATGTCGTACGCTCAAGGAGACTGTGGCCGACTGTTATATTTTGGCATTGAAATTGGCGGTGTCGCTGAGAACACGATGGACAGGGAGAGAGACGAACGCAATTTCTTATTTTCTGGCCTGCAACAACAGTCGGAGCGAAGAGCCGCACGCTGTTTGCTCCGTGCCTGGCAACCATCTTGGGAGGGGGGGGGGGGGAGGTAACCGAGAGCCGGGTTGTGTAGCTTAGCGCGGGGCCCAAGGGGCTACTGCTTGTACATGCCGCGATTGTTTAGTGCATCCTGATATTCCCTTAAATTTCGGCCTGCATTCTTGTTTTGTGGAACACGATCGCTGGAACAGCCTTCGAATTTCACGCCGTGTTTAGAGCGAAAAAAAATAATGTAACCAGTATAGCATAAAGAGCCTTACAACATCTGTAGCATCTGGACTTTGGACTCGTGTCACCTGATCGGAGCAACGGTTCCTGTTGTTTTAGTGAGCTAGCACTTATAGTGGCCATTCTCCGCATTTGGCCGCTGTGTGTTTGTCTGTTTGTGCGGCTGCCTGTCTGAAGCCGGTTTTGTGGTGGGCGACCTGCCCACCGTGTGAGGCGGCAGACCACTTAATTGTGAGCAACCTGGGTCGCAACCCAACCCAAGCAACCCAAGCCCCACCGATGGCAACACCTGCCATAGCACCTGCCTTGTGCCACTGCGCCACTGCTCGCCTGCTCACCGGCAACACTTCGGAAAGTTAGCCACCCGGCGGGCAGGGGAGCAGTGACGCAGCGCTTCAGGTTCTCGCCTGGTTACCAGCGGCTGCACCCTGGCAAGTAAGCAACTCAGTGGACTTGAACAGAAACAGCGCAGGAACAGGGACAAGAAAGAAGAAGACGGGACAAGCGCTGTCCCGTATTCTTTCTTGTCCTTGTTCCTGCGCTGTTTTTATTCAAGTATGTACCAACTCGCTCAACTCGCTGTGTTACTGAACTCAGTGGACCACCCGGCAACCACGTGAACCTAGCAGAGCAGCGCAGCACCGAAACACATGATGCTAGCTTGCATATCCGCATTTTGCCCAATTACCCAAATCGACAGACATATTTTTTTCTTGTTTGGAGTGGAGGCTACCGGCTAATATTTTTCTTCCCCGTTGTGAGGTTATAAAAATGGTCGATGTATATTTCCCAACCATATTTATGCGTGATCGAGGCATTAATGGCGGAGCCAATTTAAACGAAGAGCAAACACCTGAAGAGTGAACCCTTCAAAGATCATTTCTCGCTTCCAGCGCTTTCGAGGACAGTTAAAGGGAGCAAAAACTGCGACATAGAAGTGGACGCAGAGGACGCCGCCCATGAACTTGTTGTTGGGTGGATGATTGTGGGCTCGTTTGACAAAGGAGTCAGAGACGAAGCACGAAGAAGAAGAAGAAGAAGAAGAACAAGAAGAAGAAGAAGAAGAAGAAGAAGAAGAAGAAGAAGAAGAAGAAGAAGAAGAAGAAGAAGAAGAAGAAGAAGAAGAAGAAGAAGAAGAAGAGCAAGCACCTCACATGCATCGGCTTTGCACAGAATGAACGATGTTGCTGCTCTGGGGCCAGACTGACAAAGATGTTCGAACTGGGATGAGAATGCTTGCGATGAACGCCTAGACAGTAGTAGCCCGGAAGAATAACCTTCCCATTTCTGCTACACTTCTTGAAGAAAAGTGAGCCGTGTGAGGCTGACAACGTTTGCACACAGAATAATTAGTAGTTTCAGTGTGTTAACCTGAGCAGTAACGTGCAGATGAATGCCAACTGTGTGTCTTCTGCAAACGTTCCTGCACGTAAGATCGGATCGTGATCGTCTCGCTGCCGCCTTAACCGTTGGTTTATGTTCTGGGCGACGAAGAGGAGAACGTCGCAGGAGGACCGAGGAGCTGAAGTGTGTCATTGTGTGAGGTCAACAACAACAACAACATCTTTGAAGCTACTCTCGCCGTACGCGCCGCAGCGGGGAAAAGACAGGCGCAGGGAATGTACTTTCTGGAAGTGGCCTCGTGGCAGCCGGTGCGATCGCGATCAGGGCTTATCTCTGGGGGCCCGGCTGCAGGACAGCGGGGGCTTTGCCACGGTTATTGCTTTCTGGGCGTTAGTAAGCGCACAGCCAAGTGTCCCGCTCTCGTTTGTATACAAGGTGTCGCGCGGGACCACATGCATTAAGCGAAAGATGTATTGTGTACTGACCACACCCCCGTCAGCTGATCAGTTGTCTATATATCAGCTAAAGGGATAAGGCAGCATCTGTCCAGTATGTTATATCGTGTGTCCGCAGCTTCACGACTAATTGATCTGCTGCCACGATTCGGCGACGGGCCTTCAACAACAGACTGGATGCGTGTAACAAAATAGAGGTACTTCGCAAATTATCACCGCAGTGAAATATTTCCTTCTTACAGCTCGAATTATGTTAGCTTTAATGCTGGCACATAATGGTCCACTAATTGTCCAAGGTTAGAGAAGCTGCTGTCTGCTCTCAGCTGAATGAACGAAACGGATTAGAGGGAAGCGCACGAGGACTGTTCTCGTTCAGTTTATTCAGCTGACAGTTCAGACAAAGTCGTATCATCTCGCTCATGCACACCAGGCACTGTTATTTTCCGCCTGAGTGCGAAGGTTGCCACTCTGTGAGCGACAGGATCGCATCACGTGTTGTTGGTTGTGGATCATGCAACCATCATGTGTTGCAATGAATGAAGTACGGCAAAAATGAAACGCGATCAAAGCGTTCTGTGCCGCTGGCGTCCAGAAAGCTGTTGCAGCACAGGTTGCCAGAGCACTTACCACCGCGTCGCTGCGTGTCTCACGGTCGGAACCCTCTCACCCGCATATTTGCAAGCGGCAGGGCCCAAGAACGTGCGGAAAGTATTGCGTTTTATGTTGGTCCTATTGCTATCTCATTGCAAGCTGGGGAATAACATTGACGCGCGGTCCTTCTATGGGAAGAAGTTAAAGTCGAGCCGTGTTGCGGCTGCCATTTTGTTCTCTTTTTGATCGACATTTCCCGCTTTGCTTGCGTAGTTTGTCCGTGTGAGCAAATTTTGGGTTCGTAGATCGGCTGACAGCCACGAAGGCAAGTAAAAATTCCTTTTGCATATAAAAATAGGTTGACTTTGCTTTACATACGAGCACGCTAGCCGCGCAAAAAGTGCGTCCGCTACGCTGTCGGGAGCGCTCCTGGAACGTCGAGCGTGGCCCCGTCCATTACAGCTGCGATCACAAAGCATGAGTGTATAGAGTGAACTGTGTGCTTAAATGCACGGCGATGTGTGGCGTTTGATTCCTACGCTGTGCGTCTTCATGCACTTTGTGCAGCAGGGACGGGTTTAATGCATGCCTTTTCGAAGCATCCTGTCAGCTATCGCGGGTCAGGAGTCCTCCTTGCAAGCAGCTAACCTGTTTTTACGGTGTGTGCTGCGCCAGCCGGCGCGTATTTCTCGAGCTGGCGGCGAGAAAAAGCGAGTCCCTTCTTCAGAGACGCGTAGCACCAAGCAGGGGGTATCGAGCAATAGCGGAAGCATGAAATGGCAGTCACGCCGACAAGCCGGTACGGGGGATCCGGTCGTCCAAACGCATGGACGCATGCTAAGCAGGCGCAAGCAGAAAGCGTGCTGTAATGCCCGTCCGCACCGGCTGACACCCGTGGAGAGAAGCCGTGTATGGACAGCTGCGGCCCACATCATTACTCGTAACACTTAGCCACCTTCACATTCTAAGACAGCACTGCGCTACGTCGTCGAGGCGGAGCTGTTAACTCCCCGCGCCTCGGCGATGCACATCGGCGGGTGGGGACGCTGCCTGCTCGGCCGGAGCGAGGCGCGGGCAGCCCCAGGCGGCGGACGTACCTGGCCGCTACCGGCGTCACCGCACGTTGGCGGCCGTGTTATGCTTCTGGTACGCGTGGCGGCCCAGTACACGGCAGTGGCACTGGCGGGCCGGTCCGTCGCGGCCGAAGCTCGAGTAGCGCACCTGGCTGTTGCTGCAGTACACGTCGTCGTAGGCAGCGCCGCCGCATGGGCTGCCCAGGCTGGGCAATGGGATCGCCCTGCACAGTGAAGCCAGTCGCACATATTTCACACCGGGAGCGTGGCCGAAATGAAAAGAAGCGTTGTGCTGAGCTTGTTCCTTCCTGAGGCTATTACACGTGACTTTCCGCGAAAACACGCCCGTCTTCTTGAGATCACATTCGATATGTTCCCCGTTCTTCGATCGAAGCAGAGCACCGGGAGAGCTTTGTTTCCAGCATTCTGGTCCCGTATTCGCCCGCAGCCTCAGCCATCTCCAAGTTTTTCGTTGCATTTTTAGAAAGCACCAAAATAAAGAGTTAAGATCCTTTTTTTTCCTTTCTAGCAAGCATGGTGTGTTTTTTCCGATGCCTGCCACTAAGGCTTCAATCTAGCGCGCCCGCGCTTTCGTAGCACACGGCCTTTTTCAGCAGCATTTTAAGAGTCGGTGAGAATACATAGTCTCGCAGTAGTCGAAAACCGGTCAAGCACTGTGCCCAAGCTTTTTCACTTTTCATACTCACTCGAAGAGGATCCAAACGATGTAATAGCAAAGGCAGAACCCACCGACGAGTATTATTCCTATTATCATACTGAATAGCATTGGAACACGCCGTTCCTGAAAAGAGATAGTGAAAAGTCCCCATTTCATCTTGGAAAAAAATTCTGTCCGACGCCACACGAAAACCAACAACCTTCAAGTCTGTCCACCAACTGAAAATCACTGACCTCATTCAGGGAGTCATCCCAGTACTTATTGCAGGTGAGGTAAGAGCAGATCCCATTGTTGAGCTCGTCTGTAAGAAACATGACAAACATAGCTTTGTGGCCTGAGCGTAATATCGGCCTCTACGCATGTGTGCGTGCACGAGAACACGAGGGTAAAGCCGAAGGAGGTGCGCGCTCTCTCTGCAGCGGGGCATGACTATAGTGTCGTCAACAAGGGCGTTACCCAGCAGTAACGATCATGCTTTTTCGAGCATTGTGTATTGCAGGCACATATTGTCAGTGAACATCACAACCGCTTGCAGCGCGCTAAACGTAAGCGATGAATGTTTTTTTCTTTACAGCGCTAGTTAACGCCAAGGTTCCCGGGCAAAGGCTACTTGTCGTCGTCGTCGAAAAGCGTCCATGCGGCCGGGTGTTACCTCTAGGAGGGGGGGGGGGGGGGGGGCAACCTTCTGGGGTGCCACATTACGAGGGCAGCATCGCGTAACCACACCGTGCGCCTATCTTTGCCCAAAAAAAAACAGAGCGAGGGCTCCCGGAATAGGCACGTCGACGTTAGTAGACTTTTCGCGTCCGTGCAGCCGAGCATGACCAAGGGGAGGGAGGCAGGACGGCGGGAAGGGAGAGGTGGGCAGGAACCCCGCACGGGCTGCATTTTACTTTGCGTGAGCATCGTTTCATGTCAGCTAGCGCATATTTTCCGCTTACAGGCTGTGTAATCGGCCTTCAATTGTTTTTAAAACTTGCCTTCAATGTCTTGAAAATCCTTGACAGAGAGAACGGACAGAAGTCCAATGACGCACTGCTGTACGACAATCTGAAAACAGGGGTGAAATCTTAGCTTAACAACAACAACGCAACATGAAGACTTAAAGGGTTACATCAGAAAGTCTGCGAAGAACGAATGTAACGGACACCGAGCACCTTCTTCTGCCTATGGGAGCACGGACATACCGTGGCGCCATCTCTCGGCAACGACCGCGTGACGATGGGAGGGGGATCACGAGTGCCGCTCTCCTACTTTGCGATGTGCCCCAGGCCGTTTAGTTTCGCGTTTATGGCTTCGTGGTCCTGTTTACAGTCCACATGAGTCGTTATTTGGTTTTTACGGCAACGATGCACTTCACCGAGTTAATGAGCTGTTGCAGAATAACAACGTGAGTTCTAACCGCCGCTAAAGCGGTGCAGCGACCAACATTCCGCAGGCGGCATTCAGCGCATGTGTTACCGCCGTTATGGACAACACTGAAGTGGCGGCTAATACAATATTCAGAGGTGGGCGGTCACCGCGTCACGAAATCCAGCTGGATAGAGAATTTATACGTTCAGGGTGCGAACGTGCGGAGTTGTGCAGAGCACCAAGTCCTACCGATGCAGTACAAATCAAAAGCGGGCCAGTCGGTTTCGGTTTGTACCCACCGATGAGGCGCCGTTCGACTGCTTCCTTGAGCTATTTTAGAGTAGACAAGCAGAGCAGCGGGGACTATGCCAGGTCTTGAAGGACACAGAGCAATCTTTGGAGGTGCGTTTCAGCCAGCTCCTTCGGCATCGGCTGTGCCTTACAAAGCAGTCTGGCGGCTACTCCACCAACATAGTCTTGCTCTTTGAAATGCTTTCTGCACAGACGACAATGTGAACTCGGATTTTTGCCCATTCTCAGCGTAAATAGCCACGATTCTCGCATTTGCTATCGTTCGAACCAAAATCGAAGCTTGCAGTTAGCTCGGTCGCGTACGTGTGGCATTGTACCACCGAGATAGAAGCATTAAGAACGCGCCGCTGTTACCACGATGATACATGTTCATAATGTGCAAAGCAGGAACTCGCTAACACCAAAAATAAACAGTATAACGCAACCTGTGCCTTTTAAAATGCAGAAATTATATCCAGCACCCTTGCCTTCCGCAGCAAGAGGAGTCACGTGATCGCCCTTGCGGCGCAAGATCGACGCCAGAGGCGCTTGCCCCGGTGATGGACCTCGCGCCCATAACCGCCTACTGTAAAACACAGCTTCCACCACACTTTCCCTTCATAACTGCCATCCTCGCCCGCTGAACCCTCTATTCAGAGATATAATGAAGTGCCAAGCGCAAAATATGCTTCGCGGCAGATGAATGAATGAATGAATGAATGAATGAATTTTAGAAAAGGAAGGCTTGAATACATTGTTTGACAAAATGGAATAAGTGCTTTGGTATCTGTAATGAACTTGTTTAGCTCTGAAAACAATAATACATCTGTTGACTTTTCTGTTGCGATGGTCAGCATGATCGCAGTAGATAAGTAAACAGAAACGTGTTTGTTTTCAGGTGAGATTAATGTTGGCAGCACTTGTGAGTCAACGGCATCAGAACGGCCCGCTGGCTTGGCGAAAATGTGATGTGTAGAGAAGAAGAGAAGCACGTGCCATATATAGCCGTAACGCGTTAGGAGTGGTCAAAGCTTACCTGACCACCTCCCTTTTGTAATTTGGTTATCAGTGACAGAGCACGAACGTGCTTGTATACGGAGTCAACTAATTAATTCACAAAGCGTGTGCCTATAAAAAGTCAGAATTGGGAAGAAGTGTGTGTGTGTGTGCATGTGTGTGTGTGTTTCGGAGGGGGGGGAGAAGGGGTATGACTGTTCTTCCTTCTTTGCCGCACTTCAGGTTATTCTTCATTCTTTATTCAATGATTAAAGAATAAAGAATAGCCTGAAGTGCTTAAGATGTGTGTAAGATGGTACAGCCAGCCCCTCAGCTGCGGCAACTCATCAGTGAACAGTTAATTATTAAATGCTCAATGATAGGCTGCCTTATGTCCACAGCGGTGACTCATCAGTAAAGAAAAAAAAATTGGAGGAGACACACAAGCTCTGCCTTAAAGGTATGACGCGGTAGCGCAATGGGTTAATTCTCATATATGCAGAAGGTCATTCTCTACTTTACATTCATAGATCCCTAGGAGTACTCATACCACCCCTGACGCAGTGGTGCAGCGGTTAAGCGATGTGCCACTGCCCTGGGATGACAGGTGTTGCCACCGGTGGGCCTTGTGCGACCAAGGCTTCTCTTCCCGAGCGACCAATCATTAAATTTAACTGCCACCTGCCACGGTGGGCAGTTGCTCACTATCCGGCGGGCAGGTTGTGATGACGCCGCAAGGTCACGTGACTTAGGTGGCCCACCTGCCTCCTAGGTTGATCTCTGGGGACCACCTGTTCTGAGAGCTAAAGACAAAAGGCGCCCATGTTCTGCGCGATGTCAGCGCACGCATAAAGAACCACCGGTGGGTGAAATTAATCCGGAGCCCTCCACTACGGCGTTCCTCATAGCCTGAGACGCTCCATGACGTTAAACCCTACAATGCACGATTTTTATTCCCCCCCCCCCTTTTTTTTTGCAAAAATTGACATTTTATGCATTGTAATATGATATTCAGGATTAAAGCTAAACAATACTGAACTGCCACCTCACTTCTCCCGCCGGCTGTCTGTCGAGGCAAACAAACATTGCGGATTAATATTTGCGCCAGCACTGCCCACGCATATATTTTTAAGGTCTGTCTCGCTTTTTTATTGCTCGCCGTGGGCTTCATTTTCCTTCTCTTTATTTCACTGCAGGTTGATGCGTTGGGTCGCGAGTGCGGTTATGGACTGGCGTTGCAATCACACCTTGCATGAACGGTCGGCGCGGATCTGAATGCCTTCGGTGGGGCGAAGTGTAGAAGGCGAGGAGAAATGAAATTATTTATTTGAATAATTTGGAACAACTACTAATGCTATATGAAACGGAAGCTGCAGGTAGACTGAGAACGTTAAGAACGAGGATGTCTGGATTGCCTCTGTGCTTCTAAGACTGTTGCTTGTTGTTCGGTGGTCAACGTAATGGCGTCAAAAGTACGTGAATCAAGGTAGACGCTCTACAACAATGGTGACAGTGCGTTACCCTTCACTCTAATGCCATAAACCAGCCAGCGAAACATTTGGTGCGGTTACGCCACACCCGCACGTAGTAATGGCGAAAGACAAATACGTGCAAGAGACAGTGCACAATAGTGGCCATTCATTCACGTGTACCAACAGATTTAACTCTGAAGTGCTGTGTGCCCCCCCCCCCCTCCCCGCCCGCCTAGCATGAGCCCAATGACAGTGAAAGCCTTCCGCACGCGCTTATAACAGGATGATGCGTTCCGACTGTTGAAAGCATGCGATACGAAAGTTTATGCAAAGCCGTGCAGTATGCAAATGGTTATAAATATTCCCCGAGAACAGTGAAGTTTGAAGTGTTAAGGGGTACAGACAAAAAGTTTTTAGGCGTCCTTTTTTGCATTGAAAGAGGCCTACGGGCCTATAGTAATCATGAAAATGAGCTCAAAGCACCAGTGCGCAGCGTTAATAAATAATTCCAATTGATTTTCTACCGGCAGTTTCTGTCGGCGTCAGCGCTGAAGTGCACATTGACGTCACGGTCGACCTGCCAACCTGAAATACCACATTCCGAATGCTGTCAGCAAACACTAGTTCAGTAAAACTTCTCTTTGGGCTAGTTGGTGCATTTTTAACCAAGGAAAAGGAGCAGCGCAAAAGCATGCAACCACACAAGAAGAAAGGACAAGACACAAGCGCTGCATCTTGTGTGGTTGCATGCTTTTGCGCTGCTCCTTTTCCTTGGTTAAAAATGTACCAACTAGCCCAAAAAGCAGTTTTACTGAAGTATCTTTCTTGTTCAGTGGGCCCTTCCTTTTGTGTTCGTCCCTCTTCAAGCAGCATTGACCTTTTGCTCACCCACATCGTGGACTCTACCTGTAGAGCAAGGCGACATTGCTTCTGTATTCGCAAAGGCCTGGTCCTGCAGGAAGTAAGTGCTCTCTTCGGCACAGTTAAACCGTCGTGGAGACATGTAAAACGCAGATTAATGCAGATTAATCTTTAGACTACGCAGATTAATGCGTTCAGAACTGTGGCGGCAAGTCCACCGTTTTCAAGACTGGCTTCGTTTGCTTTGCTATGCTGACCACCCCGTATGGCTCGCTCCCAGGAAGCTAGCGCAGCGCTTGTGCCTACTCCTTTCTTCTTGCGTGGCTGCATGCTTCTGCACTGCTCCTTTTCCTTGGTTCAAGCACTGGTTGTTCCTGTGAACAACCGCTGGATTTGGGTTTGGTGATGTCAAAGTAATTGGCCGAGTGCACGTTGACCGTCATTCGATGCGGGTGGGATTGTCGAGCGGCTGCTCGAACAACATTAAAAATAATTTTTAAATTATTTTCCACTTAACGCCTGCGACTGAAACTTGATACAAGGCATCTATTTACGCTGATCAAAAATCAGGTGCTCTTGCGCTATTACAATCTACTGAAACCACCATCGTCGTTATCATCATGCAAAAGGATTTGCCGCCGGGACCATGCGGAAATGGCGAAGACATACCCGGCACTTCTGCTGCAGGGCGCTCATGTGCCTCTGGTCGCAGGAGCAGCGCGGGTGGGATTGTCGAGCGGCTGCTCGAACAACATTAAAAATAATTTTTAAATTATTTTCCACTCAACGCCTGCGACTGAAACTTGATACAAGGCATCTATTTACGCTGATCAAAAATCGGGTGCTCTTGCGCTATTACAATCTACTGAAACCACCATCGTCGTTATCATCATGCAAAAGGATTTGCCGCCGGGACCATGCGGAAATGGCGAAGACATACCCGGCACTTCTGCTGCAGGGCGCTCATGTGCCTCTGGTCGCAGGAGCAGCGCGGGTGGTCGGCGGCGGGCGGCGAGCCGCAGCGGCCCTCGTCCGCCTTAGGCTTGTCGGGCAGAGCCTCGACGACCGCCGAGCTCCCGGAGGCCGAGGCGCGTTCGGCGGCCGCCACCCTTGGGCCGAGCACGTCGCAGCGCAGGATGTCGCAGTAGTCGGCCAGGCACACGCCCCGGTCGGCCTGCGCACCGTGGCCGGCTGTGCCGCGTTCCGGCTAGAGCGTCGTCCGCCTACCTTGGGGGGCATCTGGGGCGCGTGCTCCTGGTCCCAGTGGCTGGTGAGCTTCTCGTGGCAGAAGAAGGAGCGGCCGCACATGGGGCAGCTCCAGCTGTGCTTTGACTCGTTGGGCGGCCACCAGAACAGGTCGCGGCTCGGGTGCAGCGGGCACTCGGGCCCCAGCGAGACCCGGTATCGTTGCAACACGGCAGTCACCTTGCGGCGAACCAGTTGGCGTGCCACGTGCGACTGCGCCCGCGAGCAGGGCTGCACACGCGGCGACGACGGCCCATTCCAGCCCACGTGCGACAGCAGCAGCAGGATCACCACCTGCGGAACGCCACCGACTGTGCCACCCACGAAACAGTTTCACGCCAGGATGCCGCGCTTTCGTGGCGCTCCTGCCACTATCCTTATGCGAGAACCAAATGCACAACCGCTCTCACATCCCGCACTCTCTTCTTTCGTTTTTCGTGCTCCGCTGCGAATGTGCTTGCACATGCCATTAGAACTAGCCACGCGGTTTTATTCTGGGAGGACGTAAAATCATTCCGTAGAACGGCTTCATAAATCATCGCGGGTGACATAATGAGGTCAATAATATCACTTTCAGCATCCAGCCGTTGGACAGCACAGTCGTGAAACAAGTGTGAGGTCGTTGCCTTGGTTCACGTCTGTGTGTTCAGTGACCACAAGCTTTAGCTTCCTTTTGCGCAGTGGTCTGTGCGCAACAAGGAGAGAGTGTGCACACTTAAAGAGCGCCGCGAACAAAGATAAATTGAGCATGCCTACGAGTGTTGTTTGACGTAAGCCAGACTACATATTAAAATTTACCTCACTGACTGCGATAGCCGTTGGTTTCCACTTAAAATGCAGACGATCTTTGCTGACTAAAACGACCATTTGATCTCTGTTGTCGCTCGTAAATGCAAGATAACACCTTGCGTACATTATTACGCAACATTATAACCCATATCTACTGCACACAACGCCTTACTGCCTCGCCACATAAAACGAGAACATGACAATTTACGCAGCGAAATTTGGATTCCATTGTAATTATTTGATGCGCTTCGCGACAACAAAAGGCGTTATAACAGCTCATAGGCCTGATTCTGTGCCTTCCCCGCACACCGAGTTTAAATGCGGAAAAGCCAACAAAACAGGGTCATCCCGCGACGACACATGGCAGGTCGATACCGGAGTTGGTACAAACGCCAAGATTAGACACGATATTTCGAAAGAGCACTGCGTCATTGGTCGGGCACAGTCACCGTGTCTCTTGCTTCTGAGGGTAACGCCAGGTGCCGCGTGACGAGAATAAAGTGTTGCGCAAGCACATCGTGCCAGCACACTTAGTCGTTGGTCGTGGATGACACTTACTTAATTTAAACAGACACTAAGCAAGGCACCTCGCGCCAGCCCTAGCCCTGTGTGAATGTCCCTGTCGTAACGGTAGAGAGCGACGACACAGTGACGTCAAGGCCCGTGGAGTTCGCAGGCGACCGCCGGGGCGCAGCCGGAGCCAGACGTCGCCCCTTCGCGGTGCCCGGCGCTGGCATCGCGGAGAGGGGGGGCCGCCCGGGGCTGCCATAACGCGCACACTTTGTTGGTAAACAAGCGCTGTCCCAGTGGCCTCCTCGGAGGCGCTGGACGACAGGGTCGAGCGCGCTCACTTACCTCGACGCAGAGGTAGCTGCGATACATTTATTTTCACATCTAGGTCCTCTCGGTGTCGCGGGCTTGCAGCAGGTGCGGCCAGGCCCAAAGTGCGAGCGCGTCTCCACGGTTGCCGGCCGCCATCTTGGCTGAACAGAGAGAGGCGCGCGGGTCGATAGCGACCAGGGCCCAATTAATCGACGGCGCTGCGCGCGCTCGGGGGCTTCGATCGGCGGGCGGCTGCAAAAGCGCGCTCTGCCGGAGGACGCCAACAGGTAGTGCTCGTCCCGCAGCGCGAAACATAGAACACGAGGCTGTCTCACCACGGGGGAAGCAGGGAACTTGGCCGTCTGCACTCATTAGAAGAGACGGTAGGCGGTGCCGTACACGAGGCGGACACCCTGCTTCAAGGCTGTCGACGAGGAAGTGAAATGTCGGACACCTGTTGCCTCGGAGCCGTGACACGGACGCGCATTTAGACGCGTGTCTTACGTAGTTGCCGGGGCACGCCTAATATTTCGGGGTCCGCGAATATTACGAATGAATATGCAGAGCACCTGTCACCCGCCAACCGCATCCCCCGGTAGCCACGCCAAACTGCCTAACGAAAAGGACGGCCTTCTGGCTGCCGACAGCGACCAAATGACGAATGACAGCACGCGTGGAGCCAGAACGCTGCAAGACGGCTGACAGCAAAACATCCAGTGATGCTCACAGAGGCGGTTCGGTAAAGCACAGAGCACATGCTCGAGGAAGCGGTTTTAAGACAAATTTTTCTTTAACTACGAAGTTTCCGTGGAAGCTGTGTACAGCTTTAATTTCCTTCGTAGCCGTATGGCTGCGCTTGGGTGGATGCCATTAAGTACTGCCTTATTTCAAATCTACTCCGCCTTGGGGGATCTCCCTCAAGATTGACCAGAAATAACGCTGATGTGCACCGGTGAGCTAGGAGATAACATGACGCTGCACGTTTCTACAGTTTCGTGACCGTGCCTTCCGGAAACGTGTCGGCCGTCCTAAAAGCTCTAAATGTTCATATTGCGAAAGGTGTGCCCGTAAGGCGAGCACAGCCTCATGGTGGGCTGGTCGAGTAACCACTCAATAAAGGGTTGTTTACTGGACGGGCATGCACACGCCAGCGGAAAGCGACAGGCGCTGTACTCATTGGGCGGACTTGTGCCCGCAAAATAACGCATAAACTCGGCGGTGGCGAAAATAAGACCTCCGGCCGAAGGCTATCGCAACAAAATGCCGTTCATAATGGCTGTGTCTGCGCATGCCGTCCAATATACTGAGGTAGAATCGCGTGCTATATAACCGGAGACAGCTCGCAAAGCTGCCGACAAGCCATCGCTGATGGCAAGCACATTCCCGGCAGGAAAGCCGAGCGCACCGACCGCATTCGCTTGTGTACCTCCACGCCACTCTCGCATCTTGAATTTGTCTTCCTCTGTGTTTTGCCAGTAACATCAGTTACATTTGTCGAAGCTTCTATGGGGCACAAATCTGAAAGCAGGATATGCTACATTTGCTGTGTGGTTGGATGACCAGAACATGAGAAAATCGGACGTAAGTATGCGAAAAAATATCTACAGGTTCTACACAGTAATAGTTCAGCACAGATGGAATGAGAAGGGCTTGTTTTTAAAAATTTAAGAAAAAATAGCAATGGGTTATTTTGTATTTGCCTTTTGGAAAACACTACTATTTTCAAGAAAGCCAGATTTAGGGCAATGTTCTTGCGCTTCCCTGTATTATATAACAATGAAAGTTGGTACGCTTATTTAGTATCTGGATGCTGATCTCGTCCGAAAATTTCAAGAAGATGTGCTGTATATTTGCGGAGAAAAATTCTTAAAAAGTGCCTCATTTGTGACTTCTCCCTTTTTCCGAAATTATTTTTACGCAGCGGCAACTTCCTCACAATAGCGAAAACAAGCCTGACATAATCTTTCTCACCTGTACTTTTAGCACGAAAAATGCACCCATATTGGCTTTAATATATCCTTCCTGACGTCAGCACAAAGTTACGAAATTTAGCTGTGAGCGAGAATGCTGCCTCTGCCACGACGTCGTTTATAATATCTACATCCTGAAATATTTACTTTTTCGCAAAACGAAGTTCACTATTGGACTACTGAATAGTATGTGCACAATATATAAAATATTTGAGAAAATGAAAATTTGAAATATTTAGGCAGTTTGATTTCTCGTGGCATTGCGCGGTGGCAGTTTAGCGCTTTGCCGACGGAATCGTTTCACTCCTTAGGCAATTTGGGAGGAGTGAACAGCTGCTAGAAAGAGTACAGTAGCCGGTATGTCTATCTGATAGAGTGCCAGTTCGTAGAGAGTAGAAAGGGAACGACGGTTTATGATAAGCAGCGAGGCATTAGGAGCAGTGGAGGAGTACATCTACTAGTAAAAGAAATTACGAGGGGAATACCGGTCGGCGGGAGCGCATTTGGCAAGCACTCTCAGTCCGTATAAAGAAAACATGTCCAGCATTTTTCTGGCAAAAATTTTGAAAATTGAAAAAATTGTTAGACACTGTTATGAAAATATTGAACGTAAAGGTCCATTCTTTTGATACGTAGCAAAATATTTCTTTTAAAACGTTGCCATCAATCGTATCGGACAGGTAGTTCTGCCATATAAAACCAATGGGGAACGCTTTTGACGATTGCAAAAACGTTAATAGAAAAAAATACAAGACTACAGTCAAGTGATCTGCGGATATATTGGTTGTTGTGCAATCTTACATTATATGAAAAAATTGCGTTCATAAACAGTTTCACGCTCAAAAATGCTTTTGTCCAGATTTGCTGGGTATGAGACAACAGTTGCATTCCAAGCTGTAAGGCTAACTGAAAAGGTTTAAGTTAAAATTGTGGACCGCTGTTCAAAATGGAAAGTAAAATCATAGAAGTAAAATTAAGTAACATGAGGACAGCAGCCCGGATAAAAGAGTAAATTCGCATTCAGCCGAAATAAAAATGAGATTTATTTGGGCAGAAAACGGGCGTGCAATGAGGAGAATAGGGTGTATTATGCAGGAACGAATTTAGCGGCCGCATTTGCACCTCTCTTTGTCCGCATATTTTTCTCCGGACGTCCCCACTACGACCAACTAAAACACACGTGGAAGGGCGTAGGTTTGAGCGAGGCTCGAACTCACGCTTGTTAGGCAGTGGAAGCGCGGTGCCCGGAAAATGTTGAAGTTCTTGATCCCTTTGGAACGCGCAGTCTTTATCTGTGTGATGCATTTCCTGCTGCGTTCGAACACGGCCTCGCAGCCTCCCCTGCACGCGTTTTCATCCGCCCGCGTTCATTCTCTTCATGTGTGATAGTTTTTATACGCGGTTGCCTCGTCGCGTAAATAAAATGTCTAGAAAAAGTTCCGGGATTATCCGAGTTTCCCCCAGATTAGACCACTGCAGGAATGCATGCGTGCTCTGTCGTGTTTTTTCACCGGTATTTGCGGCTATTGCCGCTAGACAAAGATTAATGCACTCATTTTGCTGCCTCAGCACTAAGAACTCATGTGGAAACAACGGTGACGTAGCGCTTACTTCTTGCCTGCTTGATGTCTTTTCCTATTCTCGCCATCTTGGCGAGAACGAACAGGAATCTTCTTTCCAGAACAGGAAAACCTTCTTTCCACTGATGTCACGTGCTCCAGGAGAGGCCATTCGGTGGGACTAATGAAACGAGGACGCCAGCGTTGGCGCAAGCACAAGCGTTTAATGCACACAACGAGACCGTCAAACACACAAAAAATAGCCATCTAATACATGCTGCGTCTAGATTGCTCCACTGCAGGAATGCATGCGTGCTGTTCAATGCTTTGATGCCGTTTTCAATGCCGCTTTGCACGAAAGCCACTGTTTCACGCCGTGTTATTGTTTTCTGCACGCCTTCTGGAATCGAGCTACTGTGCGGTTGACCTAAGTGCGCAGAAAAAAATTCAACGAGTGCAGTGAAGGCCACGTGACTACCGAGCGAACTTGAAAGAAGCGCTTGGTACGAAATCGACGAAGACAACTTGTTGAAGTTTCTGTTGTTCGGCTCTTTCGATGGATGACAAAAATGCGAAAGCAGAGGTGTTGCAGTATGTGATTTCATTTCATTTTATTACCTTAAAGACCCACGAGGGGTATTATATAAGGGGTGGGTACATATGTTTTGGTAAGCAAGTGTTAACACAACGAAACATGATTGGTAACATTCTTGGAAAAGTTGGATGAGCATGTTATGGCTGCGATGTCGTTGGGAAGGTCGTTTCAGTCTGCTGCAGTACGGGAAAAAAATGATGCGGCAAATGTGGTAGTTCGGGCACGAGGTCGGGAAACCTGAAAAGGATGACGGGTGCGATGAGATATGCGGGCTGGAGGGACTATATAGGGTGCGCGGCCGAGTGAACTATGGAAAAATTTATGAAACAAGCAAAAGCTGGCAATGCGGCGACGAAATGATAAGGGCATTAGGTCAGATTCAGCTTTCAACGCTGACACACCGATGTCGTAAGAATATGATGAATGAATGAATCTGGCTGCTCTGTTTTGGACTGATTCGAGCGCATTTATAAGGTAAGCCTGGTGCGGGTTTGAAATGGGTGATGTATATTCTAATTTTGGTCTGACAAGGGATTTGTACGCTAATAAATTCACATGTTTAGGGGCTTGGCGGAGATGACGTCTTAAAAATTCAAGTGTTTTATTAGCGGATGAATGATGTTCGTAGCGTGTGTGCTCCAGGACAAGTCGCCACACAAGGTAATACCTAAGTACTTGTATGATAGAACCGGGTGTACAGGGACGTTAGCTGTGACGTATGAGAAATGAAGTGGGTTGCGGCGACGCGTGAAGGACAAGATTTTACATTTTTGAGGGTTAAGTTCCATTAACCAATTGGCACATCATTCCTGGATGCGGTTAGGTGATGTGTGGTTGTTCGTTTCTTTCCCCTTGGGAAGCAGAAGACGACCACAAGTGCCATTTGCTGGGAAAAATAGTGATTTGCCAGCATAAGCGTGTCTTATTTATATGTAGCTGTGTGTCACAAAGGTGACGACGGCACCCACCCGTTCTGTGCACTAACTTTACAAATCGCTTCCAACATCCGCTGTACGCATTTGCTCACTGCCGGTTGTGCGATGCAGACGTATGCCTCATTACCAACGGCAGCTTGAAAGCCGCCGGTAGCAAATAACCGCAGTGCACACAGCACTTGCCGCCGCACCGACAGCGCGCTCACACGCAAACCTCCCAGTTCATCGGCGACTTCGTCGCCAGCCACTCCACAGTATGCCTCTCCAGTCGAAAAAGGCGTCGAAACAGCTCGTTCGGCCAGTCAAACGCGTCTTCGTGCGCCCTCCTTCGCCGTTGCTCGCGCCAGCGCAGCCGACTCAGTCGTATCGTTATCTACACCACCGCCATTTTCTGTCACAAACGCAACGGTAAAATTGACGCCTTGAAACTATGACAAAAAACTGTCAATTAGCGGCTGCATAATTAGGTGAGCAACGTCACCATTTCTGCCACATCCGTGACGTAACCTGCAGCCACCCATGACGCAAAAAAGCAAAATGGCCGCCGGCCACGACCGACCAATAGGAGCGAGGCTTATTGACACCTTTGCGACAAGTTTTTGACAATTTTCCTAATTGACAGTTGCGTAATCTAGCCCGTGATATCGCGGCGTTTCTCGGCGCATGCATTTGTTTTAGAGCGCAGCTCTTAAGCGCCCGTTCTTCTGTTGAGCAGTGTCGCCGTCGTCGTTGTCTCTCGGCGTAACCTAGTGAACGAGGAGCACAGCACAGGATGAAAGAGAGCGAACGCAGAGCTCAGCCAGGTATGAAAGACGGCGATAGCGGAGAGAGGGCTGTGGGGTCTATATTGCTAGGTAGTGGGGAATTCGCTTTCCCCAGTCATTGGCAGTCTTGATGGAGAATTTCGCCCTTGGAAGCCTTCTGAAGCCCCCGGATTGCTCAACCAGAAACCTCTTGCGTGCTTAGCAGAGCAATTCGCAGATGCGTTTGGGCGTGCAAATTCTTATACTGACGTCTGTCCTCCGGCTGCTTCCGCCACGTCTGTCATGTTCACGCTTAGGGAGCTTCAGACAGCGCTCAGCGTACCCCTGTGTGGATGTATAAGACGGGCCTGGCATGGTCTACGCTGTGTTACACATATGGTGTGGTGTGTGCGGGGATATGGAACATTATCTTAGCTGCTGTCCAGAGTACAACGCGGAAAGGTGTGTTTGCTGTTCGCTTCTCTCAAGAAGATAGGCGACCCTAACAGTTCCCTTCTCGCCTTCTTTTAAAGTTCCTCCAAAACTCGGATCTGGACTCCAGATGGTGACAGCAGGAGTTGACTAGTGACTGTTATGGGTGATTGTGTGTTTACCGATGTAGCTCAGACAGGTCTCAGGTATGTATCTGATTTGTGAAACCTTATTTAACATTTAAGTGTCGCTACGGTAGAGCAGTTGCCGGCAGAATCCGCAAGGCTAATCCCACCTGTAGCTTGCATCACCAACCTCATGGAAAGTACAATGAAAGTATGATGGGATGGCAGCTGGAACGGTGCGGCTAATGATCAAGCGTTCACCGATTCGGTGACTCTTGAGGGCCATTTGGGTTGGGTCCTCTTATTTAGGCGTAGAAACAATATGAGATTTGACATGCTGTATTGAACACGCTTTTTTCAGCTGAAAATTAACCATATTTATATATTTCGCCAGCATGTTCTGTATCTGGACGGATTGACGATGCGTAGAAAATTTGTGAGGTCGAATGACACACAAATATATTAGAAGATTCTTATTTTCAAAGAAGATTAGTTAACTGAACTGATTACTAGCTGAAATTCTTTATCTCATAAGTTTCTTGCAACACTATGAAAGCTAGACCTCGTCAGGCTATAAGGCTCTGCATCTCGTCGTCTGCTTGTCGCCTGCTCGCGGCGTATGCAGATATGGTTGGAAAAGAATATAAATAGACGTTATCCACGAACTGAACGCTGAAGGAACAATAGGCAGTTTTATAATAGCGTATGCACCCTTATATACGCTAAAGGCAAGCATCAGGGACGGTATACGTTATTCGTCACGTATGCAAATGGAGACGCAGCGATAACTTCATCCTAGTGACACCCTCTGCGTTTAGAACGGAAACCATTTTTTTTTCAACAAACCGGCATTATTTCTCCTACGAGCGGCAGAATCGACACGCGAAATAAAGAACAAAGTAAATATATCGCTCATGGATTTCGATTTAGGTGAGATGAGACAAAAAGAAAACCCAATGCCCCATTTATGTCCAGTTAACGTACTGAAAAACCTAGTAACAACGAATTCACTCCAAAGGAAGGGGTACCGCTTGAAGAGCGCCACCATATTTGCGACGTTATTGTCACCGAGAAACAGTTGACGTGCACAGACCAGGTTTACTTGGTGTTTACTTATACGCGCAAGACGCTGATGGGACGCGCAGGGCAGCAGGCAGCTCGTGAGATGAAGACGACAAATCATCTAGGGGGGGGGGGGGGGGGGGGAGATGTCTCAAGGCTTGCCAACTGCCAGGTTATACAGTTTAGCCGCTATGCGGCGCCACTAGAGGAGTTGTTAGTGTGGCATTACTCCCGCTGTTTGAAAGACACCGACTAGGTGCAGCAGCAATGGGAAACAGGACAACAAGGGTATAGTAGAGTGGAGAGCTGGGCGAGTCGGTACATGATTGCAGAAAGAAAACCAGCGCAAAGGACAGAGGCACATAAAAGGAACATAGGACGACGCTGTGTTCCCGTGTTCCTGTTCTGTTTCTCCGTCCTTTGCGCTGGTTTTCTTTCTACAACAAGGGTAGCCGCATGTGTCTGGCGTACAGTGTAGACACGTGCGAGGTGCTAGCGGGCGTGGTACGGCTTCATCCGGGCGACGTGGACAACTTCGGAGGTCGGCCGTCTAGAAGAGCGAACTGTTCCCTGGGGGAGAACTTCGTAGGTAACTTCAATGAGCTGGCGGAGCACCTCGTAGGGGCCAAAATATCTGCGTAGAAGCTTCTCAGAGCGTCCTAGCATGTGGATTGGACTCCACATCCAGACTTGTTCGCCGGGATGTTAACGTACATTTCGGTGGCGGAATTTATAGCACCGAGCGTCGTGAACTTGCTGGTACCGGACGCGCTGTCGAGCAAGTTGGCAGGTGGGTTCAGCGTAACGAACGAATTGGGCAGCACCCATAACAGAGGAGGTAGTGCTAGCTGGAACCAGCACTGCATCCAGCATGGTTGTGGCTTCGCGACCTTGTGGTACAAAACGAAATGGAGTGAAGCGTGTCATTTCCTGGACCGAAGTATTATAGGCAAATGTGACGCAAGGGTGTATAGCGTCCCAGTTCCGGTGGTTCGCGTCGACATACATGGAAATCATGTCGGCAATCGTCTTGCTGAGCCGTTCGATGAGGCCGTTCGTTTGAGGGCGGTAAGCGGTTGTCGTGCGGTGACTGATGCCGCTCAGGCGCATGACCTCTTGCGTATAAGGTCCGAGGTGAACGTTGTTCCCCTGTCAGTTAAACTAATGGTGGGTGCACCGTGACGAATCACAATGTTTTAATGCAAAGTTCGCAATTTCGTCAGCAGTACTACGGGGAAGAGGTTTAGTCTCACAGTGTCGGCTGAGGTAGTCGGTAGTGACCACAATGTAGCGATTACCCAGCGAGGACTCCGTAAATGGGCCGAGTAAGTCTATGCCGACTTGATGAAAGGGGACCTGAGGCGGATCAATAGGCTGCAGTAGGCCGGCTGGCTTAGTCGGCGGCGTCTTGCGACGCTGGCACTCGCGACAAGTTCTTACGTAACGCTTCACAACTGCAGCAACCCTGGGCCAGTAGTACTTTTGCCGTATTCGTGCCAAAGTTCGACGAACACCCAGGTGACCAGAAGATGGGTCGTCATGGCACGCCTGCAGGACTTCGTCGCGAAGGACCGTAGGCACGACGAGTAGATAGACAGCTTCCGTCGGACTGTAGTTTTTCTTATACAGGACGTCGTCGCGTAAACAGAACGACGACAGCCCGCGGGAGAAGATTCGCGGGAGGACTTAGCGCTTCCCTCCAGATACTCAATTAGGGGCCGTAGTTCACTGTCGTCAATTTGGTGTTGAATGAGGATGGACGTGGAGATGGTGCCAAGAAAAACAGAATCATCGTCGGGGTCAGCTAGAGGGTCCTCGATAGGAGCATGCGACAAACAGTCGTCATCAATGTGCTTCCTATCAGACTTACAGACGATGACGACATCAAATTTCTGAAGTCTGAAGGCTCCAGCGTGCAAGCAGTCCAGAGGGACCTTTGAGGTTCGCCAGCCAACACAGCGAGTGGTGGTCACTGACGACCCTAAAAGGGCGGCCATATAAGTATGGGCGAAATTCGGCCACTGCCCATAGAATGGCCAGACATTCTTTTTCAGTGGTGGAATATTTCGCCTCAGATCGTGACAAAGTGCGGCTCGCGTATGCGATTACGCGTTCGAGACCATCCTGCCACCGCATAAGGACCGCACCGAGGCCGATGTTGCTGGCGTCTGTGTGCAGTTCAATGTCGGCTGACTCGTAGAAGTGTCCAAGGATGGGCGCACTTTGGAGACGAGGTCGGAAGTCTTCAAAGGCCTGCTGATGGTCCAGGCCCCATAAGAACGGTTCGGAATCTTTAGTGATTCGGGTGAGGGGCTCAGTGATCTAAAAGAAGTTCTACACAAAACGTCGATAATAGGCGCATAGACCCAGAAAGCGGCGCACACTGAGCTTATCGGTGGGCGCAGGAAAAGCAGCCATGGCAGCAGTATTATCGGGGTCTAGGATAACTCCTTTAGCACTCACGATGTGGCCCAGAAACTTCCACTCTTCGAAAGCGAAGTGACACTTTTCGGGCGTCAGGGAAAGACCGGCCGACCGAATTGCTTCGAACACAGCGCGCAGGCGTCTCAGATGCTCTTCGAACATGTCAGAGAAGATGACAAAGTCATCCAAGCACAAGAGACAGGCAGGACTGCCATTTAAGATCGGCAAGAACGGTGTCCATCATCCGCTTGAAGGTTGCAGGAGCCGAGCACAGGCCGAAAGGGAGCATCCGGAATTCGTACAGACCGTCCGGTGTAATAAAGGCGGTCTTTTCCTGGTCGTGTTCGTCGACCTCGATTTCCCATTAGCTGCTGCGTAAATCTAGCGATGAGAAGTACGTGGCGTGGCGCAGCCGGTGCAGGGAGTCATCAATGCGCGGCAGAGGATAAACATTTTTTTTGTGACTTTGTTTAAACGTCTGTAATCAACGCAACACTGTAGAGCTCCATCTTTATTTGCTACTTGAACAACAGGCGACGCCCACAGGCTCGTAGACAGCTGCGGCACGTCGTCCTGAAGCATTTCTTGAACTTGGCGGCGAATGGCATCACGCTCCTTCGAAATCCGGTAAGGCGGCTGACATTACGGCCGCTGGTTGGCGTCAACTATAATTCGGTGCTTTGTGAACGGTGTCTGCCTAAACTTGGATGTCGAGGAAAAGCAGTCGCAGAAAGACTGGATAGCGCTTTCGAGGCAGCATTTCTGATTGGACTGAAGGTTCGGGTTCACGTCAGTTCTTATGGGAGTGGTCACCAAGAGTTCGGTTCGGCCATTGTTCAGTTCAGCAATTCCGCGAGCAACATAGACTTGCCGAGCAAGGAGTAGCGACATGTTGGTTTTAGCGGTGCCACGAGTTCCGTTGCTGTTGCCGCAATCTACGGTAACAAATATGCTGGCTCTTGACGGGGTCTATACGGGGTCGTTTGAAGCAGAGTTTCTCTAGTTATTCGCGCACCAGGCTCCTAACAAGCTCTAGAAGCTCCTCAGTGGGTAGCGAAGTAGGCGTACAGTGGTGAGCAGCTGCTACACTAGCCTGACGACCGTAGTGCGCGCCCCGTTCTTGCAGAGAACGTTCCATGCATGTTGCTTCTTTGGCAAAGTCGGCCACCGTTCTTGGCGGGTCACGTACCAGTCCGGCAAACAACTGCTCTTTTACGCCGCGCACTAAGTGGCGTACCTTCTTGGCCTCGGGCATAGCAGGGTGGGGTGCAGGAGAATCCCGCCCCTCGAAGCCTTTTGAAGCTCTTGAAATACGCAAGGAAAAACCTATTGCTGCGTGCTTGGCAGATGAATTTGCAGATGCACTCGTACGTGCTAATTCTGGAATATATATATATATATATATATATATATATATATATATATATATATATATATATATATATATATATATATATATATATATATATATATATATATATATATATATATTTATGAAGGGAGCCAACAGTCACCGAAACCAAGGTACATAGGGGAACGTTAATTTTTTTTTTTTAATGTGTTATGCTTGCCAGTGGGATAATAATACTTAGATGAATAAATCGCTTAAAGAAAATTACTTATAAAGCAGCAGAAAAAACAACCATGCCGCCGGTGGGATCCCACCGGCGGCATGGTTGTTTTTTCTGCTGCTTTATAAGTAATTTTCTTTAAGCGATTTATTCATCTAAGTATTATTATCCCACTGGCAAGCATAACACATTAAAAAAAAAATTAACGTTCCCCTATGTACCTTGGTTTCGGTGACTGTTGGCTCCCTTCATAAATTTGTCAAACGGGCCCCTCATTTTCTTTAACTTATATATATATATATATATATATATATATATATATATATATATATATATATATATATATATATATATATATATATATATATATATATATATATGCACCAGGTCCCGACGGCATCAACAATCAAATGTTGAATAATTTGCCCTTGGAACTCAGGAAGGAGCTCCTCAACTTCACCAATCGAGTTTGGGAGACTGACCGGATGTTCCTCTGTCTTGGAAGGTGGCACATGTAGTTCCAGTACTGAAGCCTGGCAAAGACTTGACTAGTATACATGACATGGCAGACCTTGCCTCGTATCGCCCTGTGTCATTTACCTCCTGTGTAGCAAAGTTGATGGAGTAGCTGGTAAATGAACGCTTATCGTGGTGGCTTGAGGACAGCAAGTCACTGCCAACATGTATGACTGGATTCCGCCGAGGTCTTAGTACCCAAGATAGCGTCTTAGACTTGGTGAGTCACATTGAACACCAGAGAGCATTCGGCCTTTCCACCTTAGCCATTTGTCATGACGTTGCGAAAGCTTACGACAGCGTGCTTCAGAGCCCAATTCTAAACAGTTTGCAAGGCAAGGACACACAGGACCATACGTTAGGATGAATTTACAAGTTTATAAGCGATCGCACGGGTCGCGTACGGTTAGGGAGTACCTTAAGCACCGAAAGGGTTCTATCACGAGATGTGCCTCAAGGAAGTGTTCTTTCCCTCACGCCCTTTAACGTCGTAATGGCTGGCCTTCCTGATTCGTTGCAAAAAAATTGCAGGCAAGTGCATATGTAAATATATGCTGATTGTATCTGTATTTGGATTACTGGCTACCAACACAAACGATTACCCATGATAAGCTTGACAGGCTCTACTTTCGGCACAAGCTTACCTTCAAGGTGTGGGATTGTCTCTGTCAGTGGAAAAACCCGGCATTGTTCTGTTTGCAGATGTAGGAAGACGTCAAGCGCAGTTGAAGATAGACCTCGGTCACTTTTGTATCCGTCAATTCGACAACACGCGTTTCCTGGGCGTTATTATTGACTCCCGTCTACAGTGACGAAAAGTTGCAGACGCGATTGTTTCATATATACCTGCGCATCTCATTGTGATTCGTATAATTGCTCCTGAGAAATGGCGAAACAATCCTTCTTCAATGGTCAAACTTCATGAAGCGCTGGTGGTCAGTCGCTAAATGTATCAATTACCTTTAATTTCCTCCTCGGCATCACAAGTTGAACGTCTCGAAGGTGTCCACAGAAAGGGCCTAAGAAGAGCCATTGGAGTTCCTCTGGCGGCTTCGAATAAGGCAGTAGTTTATGAGTCTCTATCGAAACCTCTTAGCCTTGTCGCTTCATAGAGACTACTAATGCATATTGGCCGCCTAGGAGAGACTGTAGCTGGGCGATCCCTTCTCCAGCGGCTCTGCAAGAGATATGAGTCGAAGGCTTACTAGGCACTCAATACTCTTTGTTCTTTAGGCCTTACTGTCCGAAGGCAAATGAAACGATTGAAATCCCCCTGGTCTTTTCCGATCGTCGACTGTAAGATCACAATTCCCCATGTGAGCGCAAAGCGCAGTTCTACTTTGGCATCAACGCGTGTGTTTGTACTTGAACATTTGGAAACAAAGTATGTCCGCCATCTTCAAATTTTCACGGATGGTTCTGTGGACAAGGTCAAACAAGCTAGCGCAGTGCCTTTTTACATTCCGTCTTTCGACTGTAAGTGGTCCGTACGCTTTACGGCTGTCGTATCCTCCACAACGGCTGAAAGTGTTGCTATTGAGGCGACTTTGCGGAAGTTGGGGTCTTGTCCGGCTCAATCTGTTGTCATCCTGATTCAAAATCTGTCCTTCAGAGGTTAGAGCGCGGATTCCCTACTGATGCCTTGTCTATAAGCTCTTTGCGCTTGGTGCAGAACCTGCACAGGAGAGGCTTTAGTCTATATTTCCAATGGGTGCCCTCTCACATAGGAGTCAACGATAATGGGGTGGCAGACAATCTCGCCCATAAAGCTCTCTCATGGATTCCATCAAAAATGTACCTCAAGATGGAAAAATTCTCTACAGAAAAACGGTGCTCGATCATTTCAGTACCCTGTAGAGTGCGCCCCACAGGCCATGTGTTACCAAGGGACTGAGAAGATCTCAGGCGACCCTTCTACATCGAATTCGCACGGCCTCTGCTCGCACTCCTGCATGGATGCATAAGACCGCATAGCATCGTCTCCGCTCTGCTCTTTATGTGGTGTGTGCGGGGATAATGAACATTATATTATGTACTGCCCAGAGTGCAACGCGGAAAGGTATGTGATGTTCGCTTTCTTCAAGAAAACAGGAACCCGTCACAGTACAGTTCAGGACATTGTCTACTCGAGTGGAAACCAGACATGCAGAAGGGAGGCTGCACGCCTTCTTTTAACATTTCTGCAGCACACGGATATTGTTTCTAAATGGTGACAGCAGGAACGGACTATGACCTACTGTGATTGAATGTGTGCGTAGATGGTGTCTTCTGGAGTGGACTACGTTATACTGTGAGTGAATGTGTGTATAGATTGTGGCACTACAATGTCCTATGTTACACTGTGACTGATTATGTGCATTGATGGTGACTTCTCGAGTGTACTGTGATGTGGACTGTGTGGAGCGATTGTGTGCATAGATGCAGACTGCGGGAGATAATGTGTGCTATTATAAGAGACTGTGCGCATAGCGGGGTAGATGCGACAGGCTTTAGGACATTATTTATATAGAAGGGACGCTACGGTGGAGCATTTGCAGGCAGAATAAGCAAGGCTAACCCCCCTGTAGCATTCAACACTAAACACAACTAAACACAACTGTGCAAAAAGACGAGGGCACCTGAATGTGGGCGCGTCCAGTCAAATGCCGACTAGTTGTGTTGGCTGCGGTAAAGGTTTTGGCTGATCTTGTAATGCCCAATTTTCGCATTCTCTTTATGCCTGTAAAGGGTGCCGTGCCGCAGTAGAGATCATAGTGCAGGTGAACCAACTTCATTAAAAGGGAGAAAAAAGCGAAAATGAATGCAGCACAAGCCAGAACGCTGTGAAAGCAAAGAGGAACGTTCTCATTTCATTCCCTACGCGGGCAAAGAAAACTAAGCGAGCAGAAAGGAAGGAAGGATCATGTTAGCTCTTGAGTGTCTGAGCAAGACGGCAGTTCCTGCAGCGCTTGAGCGGCGCCTCGCATTAGTTGGCGAAGCTTCTGTTCGAGCTGCTCCCGCCGCCGCACTTCATCGTTCAGCCTTGCAGACATGGCGTTGTGACGAGCGAGCGCATCGCGTGCAGTGTGCTCGGCTTCTTTGCGAGCTTTTCTTTCGTCGGCGATCTCTTGCTCCGCCTGTTTGAGCAAGCGCCGAAGGTGCTCAAGTTCGCTCTCTCGCGCAAAGTCGGCGCCTGGTCGCTGGCTGTCGGCCCCCAAGTACTTCTGGGAACCTCCTGGCGGGGAGACTTTGTCACTTGTTTCCCTGTGAACAAATGAAGCGTACACATTAGAGCCCACATCGCCTGGCGAAGGACATCAGATAACATTTATTTATTTATTTATTTAATTATTTATTTATTTATTTATTAAATACTACGGAGATTTGCACGTCCAAGCAGGAGAGTAAAAAATACATACAGAAATACACGTAAAAGAGGGCATTAAAATATGCAATATGTACTGTAGTTAAAATTCCTGCTCCTTGAGAACACTGCTATACCCATTGCAAGATGGACAAATTAGTGTCAGTCTGAATGTCAATCCACGCTATGCCAATTTTCAGAGTGAAAAAGAAGACTAGCGCCTACTCACTTATGAGAGCGTTCTGCAAGCTTAGTTCAGACCAACGGCATCAGTCGTAAACACAAATGCAATTTGAACACAGCCATTTTTAAGCATTAGTAAATACGCACTGCGAGGACGTCTCTGTAAAATTCAGAGTTGATTGAATTAAGGACTCTGATAGTTTTTCACGTGACGAAATGGTAGAGTGCTACTGGTTTCTCTTGACTTATATGAATTAGTTGAATTAATTCGACGTAAACCCATTCGGCGAAGGACATTACAGCATTAGTTAATTAAGTAATTAAATTATCCGGACATTTTGCATGTCCAAACCGCAGAGAAAAAATACATAAAAAATACAAGTGATTATCATCATGAAAAAACATCATACAACACACAAGATGAAAAAAAGAACAGTAAGTGCAGTTGTATAATCTATACAGCAGTACGCAACAACACGGCAAACACACGCTACAAAAATACAAAATACAATATTCAATAAATGGAAAATAAACGGGCATTCGCCAAGTATGTTGAAGAAAAACAAAAAAAAGATGCACTGACGTTTCGGCGCCGCTACGGCTGCCTTGTACAAAGTGAGACGAGAAAATATATCGTGTATGCATGTGTCGGGCAGATTACCCCGCGTCCCATTTATCGCTTCGGCCGTCGGTTTTCTGCGGAGGGATTCCATGAGCAGGCGGGTTAGTAAATATTTTTCTCTTGCAAGAGTACGCGCGGAATCCCTGTGTCTGTACTTTGTTCGTGCTCTGGCACTGCGTTGGAAGCCACTTTGCCATTCTTCAAGTCACGCTGGTGATCCTTGAATTGTTTTTGATATAGAACTTGTCACTAAAACAACATCGCTGGCTAGCAACAAAATACCCCAATGAATTTAGGTCGTCTGATTCAACAGGAGGTGTACAAGCGAATGTTCGCCCACGCTGGGCCACGGCAGCAGTTCCGAGGCCGGACGAGACGAGCTCGCTGGAAATGTCTCCACGAGGCCTCGCCCCGCGGGTAGAGAACGGAGCGCCGCGCCGGAACGACCGGGCGCCTAGAGTTCTCGAGGCTTAAGAGGGGTAGACCAGTCCCGCAACAGTCAAGCTGTCTCCTGCGTTAGTGTCACTCAGACGCACGCGTCCTCCGTTGTTAAATTAACTAGGGAGGATGCCTCGCGGGTAAGCAAGCCCAGGGTGTCGGAGCAAGGCGAGTCCCCACATTCCCCTAACTTTAAACGAACCTGCGCGCCTGCGAGTACATACTATGGAGGAGTATCCAGGCTTTCATGGAATTGATCTTGCAGTAGAGGTCCTGCCGATGGCGTCGACAACTTCCGCTGTGCGCCGAAGACAGCGTGAAGGTCTACGTGTCCGCAAGCCGTACTAAGTGGGGCCCGGTCAAGAAGTGCACCAGAACTACGAACGGCCCCTTCTTCCCCTTCCCGCTGCAGAGGCGACGGCAGATCACTTCTTGATAACTTGCCCCGCACTTCGAGCAGCACGCAAACTGCACTTCACAGCCAGGAACACCACCCTACCCTAGCCGAAAACCAGACACATTTGAGAATACGAACACATGGGCCCCAACGCCGGCCCTTGTTGGCATTTATAGCCTTCAGTGGTCAGCATATGTACAGCCGTGGAGAAATATCGTGGGATGCAGATTCGCGGGAAAAAATTATTTGTTATTTGCGTCGCTAGCCAGCCAGCTGGTATTACTCCAGTTATCGCAGTACGCATATGCCTTTATGAGTCAATGCTTTTTATTAACCTGTTTTGTCAGAGTGCACAGAAATTACCTTTTCTAATCGAACCCGCATCCCACAGACTTTTGTCCGTGACTGTACATTCAACTGTGTCATGCCAAAGGGCATATTTGTGCAATTAAAGAGCTCTGGAAAACGGTGCTCGCGCCGGCAACTCGGATGTAGGCCGCAATGAGAAGACCGGCTGAAAAATGCAGCACAAGATTGTGCAGTAGTAGTGCGCAAGTGGGCGCGCTTGCGGCATATTGTCATGGTAACAGCAGCCGTAAGGGACCGCTGATCGCCCTCGCCAGAGCTGCATGCCCCTGTTGGTGCAGCGAACAGGAATGCAGACAGCTCCGTCGCAGCAGCCGGCAGCGAGACGATGTGCACAGGACAGTGGCTCAACTGCCTCTGCACGAGTGCCGAAACTCTCCCAGCGTGCTTTCAACGCATACGTCACGGGAGGAGCAACAGCGCAGTGCTCAACTCGCTAGCGAAACGTGTCGCGCGGCTGTGCAAATGCAAAGTTCGAGCGAACGAAACCATCCTCAGTCAAATGAGAGAGCTCAGTTCATGCGAGATTACAAAAGCGCGTGGGCACTGGTTTGCGCCTCCTCTAGCACCACGGTCCTGTTGGTCGTGTCTTCTCACATGGCTGAGACAGCTTGAAAAGCTTTAAGCTTGAATACCACTCTGGCGACGACCGCCAACGAAACTCAGAAAGACCCAGAAAGGACTACATGCAGCCGCGAGGAGACGTCAGTTCTGTGGCATACTCAAACCCCACTCACGTGAAGCAGCTTCTGACCGGTCGGTACCCATCGTAAGAACGAGGTGGGAGTGCCCGGTGCCGAGCTGCAATACCAGCAAGGTCATAGCGGCACCCGTGGACACAGCACACCCTGCTTCCGGAGCCGCGACTCCCAAGTCGAAACAGGCAGCGAAGAAAACTATAACTATTTGTGGTATACAGTAGAGCCAACTTATAGCTGCCGCAGTTATAACGAACACTCGCTTATTACGAACGAGGGTGGAACTACCGTCAAATTAAGTATGAGGGCAATGACACTGCGTCTAAGTTACAGGAAACACCTGTGGCTGCGCAATTCGGTTACAGCGAACGAGAGGCACTGTAAACTCGTCCCCGCAGTCGAAAAGAACGTTTGGGATGCATGCGGATTTGTGACAACGCGTCACCCATGCGCAGCTGACCCGACGTGATGCCGCCTGGGATGACTTTGTCGATACGAATGATTACACCGACATCGGAAAGCCATACACCTACGAAAATGATAGTATGCGAGGTAGGAGAACTATCGAACTTCCAGGCATCTGTTGAAGGTGACGTGGAGGGCGACCTGCCACCTGTTACCGCGAGTTCTTCCGGCGTGATTAGTTAAATCGCGTACCTAAACCAGCTTGTTGGTAGCAAGGTTATCGGCGAGGAGCATGAGACTGCGCGCTGAGAGCTTCTAAAGAACCACAATGAGATCTAGTTGTGTAATCTAATTGTGTGCAGTAGTATCCTGGCAGAGTGCATGGCGTATTGGAGCGATGCATCAGTATTTCACCTTTCTCACCAAAAACAGCCGTATTTCACCAACGCTGGAGAGCGGTTTCTTTAGAGTGATATAATTACTGCCATAACTGCTACAAAACTCTTACCAGCGTTACTGGAAACAACTTTTGCTAGGAGAAATAGGCTGTTTGGGAAAGATTTAAGGCTTTTGGGGTGCCTTCAAATAAAAGTGCCCTACGTGGCAAGTGTGGAGAGAAGACAGTCTAAATGCCCACATGTACGGTAGCGCGAAACCCCAGTCACAAATGTGGCATTGGAGAACAGAAGACGTGCTAACGTAGAAATGCATACTCGAATGCCGGAAAGCGGCTGCGCACGCTCAGTCGCTCTGCGATAGTACGTCTCCACTATGCTAAACCGGTGCGCGGCCACGTGGGGCGCACTTACAATTGCAGGTTAAGTCTATTCTAGTAAGTATCCGCTCTCCTTGACCTCTTTTCGTTGACAGCGTCCACGGTATAGCGTTGCGGTACCGGAACGCACAGCTTCTCGCAGTGAACAGCAGCATCTGAACAATGTCGGGTTCAACCATCGCTCACGCTTTCACAACGAAAGCTGTGTGTAATATAGCTCTGTTATAAGCCATTTAGGGGGTATACAACGGAAGCCGTAATGCGTTGCGTGTAACGTTACGGGGGCTGCCTTTTTATTTTGCATGACAGCGTTCATGTGTCGAAATAAAATGTGAGCCAGGAATGCGCCTTTCTTTTCCTCAAAACAAAGAGAGTGTTTAGACCGTGAATAAGGACCCAGTCTAGCCTTATTCTCAGATGGTACGCTGGATTCTAGGAAAGAAAAAACGCATAACTGGCTCACTTTGCCGGTGGACAACTCAAGCGCGCCGTGAAAGAGAACACGAAGGCTGGCCAAAAGCGAGTTTCCAGCCAGCGCTCGCGTTTTTTTTTGCTCATGGCGCGGTTGAGATGTCCACCGACAAAGCGAGCCAGTTATGCGCCTTCCCCGGCCTCAAATCCAGCGGATGGTCGACACCATGCACTTCAAGCAACGTGGTTCAGGCACGCATCGAAGGGGGGGGGGGGGGGGGGGCGTTCTATTGGAAGTGTTCAGCCAGCTGCCAGCATACCCCTCCAACCGCTAGAATAAATCCCCTTGGGGCCCTTTCGTAACTAATTCCTGGCTACATGCCTGACGTGAACAAAACTGGAATTAACACTGTACAAGGAACCAGACTCTAATTTGCTTCCTAACAAGCGGGTCCGATATGCCATAATGGGTTGAAAGAGCAATTCCGTGATATAGAACTACGCCCTAAATGGGGCGTGCGTCTGGTCGCCATAGCGCTTTCTAGTCCCGCCCTGCACTCTACCTGCAAGCAACCTTATTTTAGTCCAGGCCGCGGCAGCCGCGTTTCAGCCTTCGCGCTTTTTCTGTTTTTTTTTGTCACTGCGCGGTTCAGCTGTCCACCGAAAAAATCAGCCAGTTATTCGCCTTTCCTTTACTAAAACCCTGGGTAGGGTCTTGAGAGCGATTAAGATTAGACGGGGAACTAGACGGTCTTGTTTCCTTCGTGCAAGCGGACCCTCGGATCCGTGAAGTGTGCAGGGAACGCGGTCGAATCGAGACCGCAAGAGGAAGAAGGCCGACTGTGCACGCTACAGTCCTTGAAAAATTTTCCTGTGACTCCAATGCACGTGAGCTAAAGACACCCAACCAGACAGTCGCCTGTTAAACGTCAAAACTGGCCTGCATCTCCAGAACTCTGGGCCGCTAATGCAGCAGTCAGCTTTCGCTGATTAAAGCGCGAAGCCGGTAAGCTTAGGTACACTAACTTTTGTTTTGTTCTTGGTGTTAAAGACCGAAACACTGCTCTGCCCTGCAGGTAACAGGAACGTCTTGGTTTGTTTGTGTCCTCGGGGAAGCGTGCAACTATGTAAGCGCACGCCGCATTTCAATAATAAAAATTGCTTTCCAGCATGAACATTCCATACAGCATCAAAACACGTATTTCAGCACAACTTCCAGCGATGCAGCCCTGCAAAGAAATTTCCCGAAGAAGGAAGAAGCAGCCTACGCAACAAAGACGACACAAACTTTCTCAGGCTGGACAAATAGATTAACTTCCACGGCGCCATCCTCCCTTTAGCACTTTTGTCTCTATGCTGGACGCTCGAGGCATGAGGGAGCTTAATATATTTTTTTGTAAAGCTGTTTGTCCATTTTGTGAACTTTTTTATTTTATGAATTCTACTGAGGCCGGGCAGGACGTAGATGTTTAAGCTCCGCCTTAATGTTATGAAACGATGGCGTCAACGTTGGGTCCCTTCAGCGGCCTGGTGTCCTCTTTCCAAATGACTTCGCATACACGGCCACTGTTTTCTTCACCGTACACAATTTGTAAAATAGGGCTTTTGAGTTAGAAAAACGCTTTTTCGGCATAGCAATGTCAGCGGTGTAGTACATCACAGAACAGCTAAGACGTGCTAACTAGCAGGCTGGTTAACTAGTATTGAATTATTATCTTTTTATTGTGTTGTGTTGGGTTTAATCAAAAGTTATAGAAAAAATTATCTGCAGAATTTCATAAAAACGTGAAAAGTGATCGGTTGTGTGGACGACCTAAAACTCTCGTTTTTCTATCTATTGATTCCAAAGGAACGACAATTAAAAAATGAAAACCCTTAAAAGCTTTGAAGTAAGTCGGGTAACCTCGGCAACCATCCTTGCGTGCGCAAGAATGTCCAGGATCCGAACCAATCGAATAAAGACCTCAGCCATCTTGCCAGGAATGAGAGATTGGCTGAGCTGTGGTTAAAAGGATATGTTGTTATGAATTACTGTATATTATCAGGTCTACAACTTGTTTAAAACACCTGCTTTCTTTAAAATTTTAAAAATGTGAAATAAGTCAACAAGTGCATCTTCACCTAAAACCAGTGATGGATAGGATGGTATATGTCAACTGTAAAAAAAAACAGCAAAATTATTTTTCCTCGGTGTTTTGAACTTTCTGTATGGAAACAAAACAAGGTTTGAGGTTAGCTCATCTTCGCATAATTCACTGTAGGGCTTTTGTGTTTTTGTTAGTAGGTAATTTTTTTGTGAAGTGTGTGTGTATCTTATACGCAGACGGCAATCACTTCTATGAAACGCTCCTGGTGGGTGCAGGATTTTCATTCACCTAAAACTGGTTTTATGAAGTGTAGTTTGTTATCTGCTTCATTGTTCCAAGCGGGCTTCCATTGTTTTCTTAGTTTACAGTGTACTAAGTTCATCCAATCTTTAAAGGAAATATTTACATTTTTATTTTCTTGCCACAAGCTTGGGCAGCGCGGAAGTCTGCTCTCTCGTTGCCTTTAATTCCGATATCACTCAGGGCCCAGCAGAGTTTTATGTTTTTTCCTTGAGCTGTGGCTGTTACTATGTTCTGTATGATATCAAGACGTACAGGAGTGATTGCAATACTAGAGTGGAGAGCAGTAAATAAACTTAAGGATTTTCTAAATAATGCGATTTGCGAGGTTCTCGCCTACTATTTGTTCAATGGCTACACAGAGGGCGTAACATTCCGCAGTGAAAATTCATGTGTACTGTGGAAACTATTTCCTTCCAATCCCCTTGTACCACTGCGCTTACAACGTAAACACTGTCTTTGAGCCACGTGTTTAAAAAGGTGTTAAAGTGCTGTATTTTTCCTGAGGTGCAAGAATTCGTGTATTATACGTGGCTATGAAGTTTGCTTTTCGCGAAAGAGTCTAAGAATAAAATCACAGATTGCAATAAAATGCAGGCTATGGCTATGGGTTTATTACTGCTAGGAGGGGTTGGCGGTTTCCCGGGTTTAGGAAGTGGCCCAATATTAGCCTTTTTTTTTTTCAGGCTTCCGGTATTTTCCCCGATACTCATATTTTGTTAAGGATTCTTAAAAGTGGCTCTACGGCAGGATGGGAAAGATTGGCCACCGTTTCATAGTGTATTTGGTCGTGACCTGGAGCGGTTTTTTTGCCAGCAGACAGTACTGTAATTATCTGGAGGGTAGTTAATCTATTTTATTGCTAGCACCTCCACTTGTTGGGAGTCTGTTTAACGGCTATATTTTTCCATTTTAGAATTGACGATGTATAATGTGACGAACTAGAAACTGCAGCGAAGGGCTCCCATGATATGTCTACCTGTTCTCTTATACTTGTTGTGTACACGCTGTCAACAGCGGCTTTGTGAATGGTGAGAATTGGGCATTTATTTTTCTTATCTGCTCCCGCAATTATTTTGGTGATTTGACTATTATGAAAGAGACATAACTAAGCCGTGATGCTTTCTTGGTACTACGGCAAAATTCGTCTTCTCCAAGTTTCCTGTGTTCGTCCTGTTAGCGCACGCTATTCAATTGAAATGTACCAACTAGCCCGCCTGAAAGTTCTCCTACGACGGACGTGCCGAGCTTTAGCTCTTGCTTTTTTAAAATTTACGAGGTTCTCTTGTCTAGGGTACCTGCGAAATAATACCTCAACTTTATTTTGTCGCTTTTTGCATCCTTACAGTCCTTTGTCCACCACACTTTGGAATTTCGCTGTACCGTTCCCGAAGACTTGGGGATAGCAAAGTGTGCGGGAGCTAGGATACCATCTGTGAACATTTCGTTTATCTCATTGATGTCAAAATTTTATAAAAATATTGTTTTCTAGAGTGGCTTCTGCTCGACAAAGTTGCCAGTTTGCTAAAAGAAGCTTCCAACGTTGCGGTTTTGTTCGGATGACTTCCGGTAGGGATGTTAAACTTATTATTACTGGGAGGTGATCTCTGCCACATGGATTGTAAATTACATCCCATTCAAAATCCCTAAAAACAGAGGGCAACTACTTAGAGGACAAATCTAAACAGCTCATTTTCCCTAAGGTTGGAAAGCAGTACTTGGTTTTACCAGAGTTCAACCGACAAAATATTTTTGCTCAGCATAAAATCCTTTAAAATTTGACCTTGGTTGTCCGTTTTTTTCCTTCCTAAGAAAAAGGAATGTGAGTTAAAATCGCCAACCGCCAGATAAGGCTCTGGTAGCTGCTCTCAAAGATCTTCTAATTCATGTATTTTTACTGTGAAGTGATGGTCAAGATATAAAACACACTGTTATTGTTTTGTGCATAAGCAGAGTAGCTGCAACAGCTTCAAATTTTACAAGTACAAGTCGTGAGCATTAGTACAATCTCACGAGCTGGGACGTCATTTTTTGCTATGATGGCAACGCCACCTGAGAGTCGGCTTGCGTTTTTCGGTCGCGGCAAAATACTGTATGTTTGTTGAGTACATTTGTGTTTTGGGGATCAAAGTTTGTTTTTTTAAAAACATAAGGCACGGGTGAGATTGTGGCTAAGATGTCTTTTATATGGCTTAAAATATTAAATAATCCCCCGCAATTCCAGTGTATTAGGAATGCCATTACGTATATTTGGGGATGTATGTCAATACCTTAGCTCCCTGTTTGTTTAGGGCCAGTCATTGGGACGTTTCGCTTTTTTCAGTCAAGAGCGCTCTGCCGCCGCTGCAGATGAGGTCAGCTCGGTGTTGTCCATCTCTTCACTAGAGGCTCTGGAACACCGCGGAGAACCCACGCGTGTTACGGTTCATAGGCCTCTCCTGAGTGGGGGAAGCCTTGCGGGCGGCGGGCCCAGAGGCCGGCGGGCCCTTTTTCGAGGTTGGCAGAGCAGCCTTCGCTGCGTCTGCCCGGGGCGCGAATGGCCCTGCCTCAGGCTAACTGTGGGTGGCCTGGGTAGATGCCGAAGCCTGGTGGGCTGCCCCGCCCCGTCGCACCACATTGGTGAAATTAGTTTTTGCTGTGAACAAGAATGTTCCTTGGGTTTGTGCAAATCGTTTCCGTGGTTCCTGGAATGCTATGTTTTCTTTAGTTTTGAGAGTATTTTTTTCATTTTTCTTTCTTTCAAGATGGCCAAGACCTAGAATACGCGGGGTGGTCCTCTTCACAGTTAGTGAACTTTGGCGCTGCGTTGGCGACATCGGATTCGTGTTCATTAGATGCATATTTGGCATAGGTTTGGCAGCCACGACTACTCTGGGTTTTATGGCCGAACCTTTGGCACTTGAAACATCGGCGAGGATTGGGGATGTATGGTCGGGCTGCTATTTTCATATAACATGCTTCTATAGTATCAGGGAGTTGGTTGGAGGCGAAGCTCAGGATTAAGTGCTTTGTTGGTGTTTCCTTGTCAACTTTTATGATTTTTATGGGTTGTAATTCAGTGACATTCTGGTCCTTGAGACCGTCCAGCGTTTCTCCTTCAGTTAGGGTGAGTAACTATTGTTATGAAATCACGCCTTTGACAGTGTTGAAGGGATCTATGGGCACTAATAGAAACAGGTATTTCTCCAATGATAACTATGTTTGAGAGCTTGGATTGCTGTGCTTTGTCTCTGATCTGGACGATTATATCGCCATTGGCCAGCTTCGTCACCTTGTAGCCAAGGCACAATGATGTGAGAGATTTAGAAACTACAAATGGAGAGATGATTCTTCCTAACGTTTCAGCTACCTCATTGTGTACGACATGGTATCTGGGGAAGATTTTTTTTTTGCAGAAACTGCGCAGTGACATCTGTCCAGCTCTGTTTGTGAGGGCGATCTAAAGTGGAAATTCATAAAAAAATATTGTTATTTGGCTGCGGTGGCAGCCGCCCACCACAGAACCCAACACGGGGGACGGGGCAGGAAGTAGCAAGCAAGTGCTGCCCACGCAAGCTGTACACCGCAACTATAACCGAATATGGTGTAACTCGGGTTGGTTCGGCACACAAAGTTAATCCTAGCCGCCCATGAAAACGGGAAGCTGGGGCCAAAGTGGTGCGTTGCTTCCGCCGAGGGGCCTTAAAGGTCGTAACGCTCGGCATCGGCTCAACCACCAGGACCCACTTTTCCCAGGACACGGGGATGCCACGCACGGCTAAGCGCGGGTGTTCGGGTCCGTGGTGACGCACTGCTCCCCATCATCCACCTGCGGGGATGTCCCTGCGGATGCTCAAGAACCCGTGGTTTCACCACTCACCAACATCTGCTTGAAGTAGATGCCCCTGCGGGGAAATCGTTAAATTTTAACTATTAATCTTCGGCTCTTTAATTATTGAGAGGTGTTTGGCCCACCCTAGGTAGTATCTATATCAGTTTTTAGAATTTCGAAAGCGAGGTTAGCCTCAGCGCTGTGGTCCAAAAAAAATGTTTGCCATTTCAACGAGATACATGCACTGCAGAGGTTTCTTTGCCTGCAAGCTTCTCGAAAACGCATGTATCGGCGCGATGTAGCTAATAAATTTTCAGGAGTCATACGCTAAAATTTACAGTGCATAGGCTTTGTGTCATGTCCAAGCCTTTCGCCAGTAATTTAAACTACACAAAAGGAGGCGACAATGGGATGCACCCAAAAATACCATCACAATCACAAGCTTCCTGCTGTTTAATAATGGGAAGTGAATACACATGTAACATATGCAGCGAAAGCAGAACATACTGAAAATTACAAAAAGCTATATCACTCATGGACGCTCAGATAGTCACCTATACTTCCCTTCTAGGATAAAAAGTCACGCTGACCAAATGTTTAGGGGAATCCTCCAAGGTGGAGTAGATTTGTAATAAGGGAGCAATTACTCACTGACACCCATCCGAGCGCAGCCATACGGCTAAAAAAGAAAGCTATACAGCTTTCTCAGAAACTTCGTAGTTAAAGAAAAATTCGCCGCCGCGGCGGCTGAGTGGTTATGGTACTCGGCTGCTGGCCTGAAAGACGCGGGTTCGATCCCGGCCGCGGCGGTAGAATTTCGATGGAGGCGAAATTCTAGAGGCCCGTGTACTGTGCGATGTCAGAGCACGTTAAAGAACCCCAGGTGGTAGAAATATCCGGAGTCCTTCACTACGGCGTCTCTCATAGCCTAAGTCGGTTTGGGACGTTAAACCCCCATAAACCAAACCAAACTAAAGAAAAATTCGTCCTGGTCCGGAGTTCGAACCAGGGACCACCACTTCACTGGAGCCGTCGTTCTACCAACTGAGCTAACCGGGACAGCAAGCTTATGGTAAGGGCGAGAGCGAATTGATCAATAACTCGAAGTGGGAGCAGTGCTGGCCAAATGTTTAAGTGAACTTGTGGGCAAAAAACATTTAGCGGCATCAGAGACGAGAGCCATATTCTTACCAGGGGCTGCATCAAACCTTAGCCACTCTCGAAATCAGTTCACTGGGAAAGTAAATCCGCAAAGAAGAAATGAAAATGCGCAGATGATGGAATGGAAAAGAAGCAAACAAGGGCGGAGGTGAAGGTGAGCGAATAAGACGCGATTTAAGAATGAAAACAAATGAAAAAAAATATAGAGAACTAAAGGTATTAGAATGGAGGGAGGTATTTTTTAAACTGCATTTTATTTTTTCACCTCTCCTTGGTTTCCATTCTATACATGTGCTTTTCTGTTATTTGACGGCATTCGGATGTCTACTGTTTGACCTGCATCTGATAACAACATTTCGGCCTTTTCTGATTGCTAACTGTTTTTTGTTGTTGTCTTGATTATGATTTTTATCCCGAGAAGCCAGTGGGCTTGTGATTATCCGAGCACATACGAGTGGAACATGTTTGATTTTTCGTGCATATATTTTCTGGGATTTTGGTTCGCATTAACAGTTAGAAGCCTGCACTTGTGGCTTTGTTTTCAAGTGTCTTCTTTTATCTCTGTATTTTATGCAGTTTACATTTTTAAACATGTGTAAGGAAGACAACCGGCATACGCACGAGCCGCATGGCCATCGCCTGGTGCACGCTCCTGGCTAGACTAGCTGACCTCAGACTGCTGTTGGCGCTGCTCTCGTTAAGTAGGTTCTCCGAATAAACCCCACCTTACATTTGATGGAGGTGCGGAGTAATATCCTCTCGTCCTGGAACTCCACAGCCGAACGCTACCCGATACCACGATGCTTTCGAATGCCAGCCACCAAGCCATACAAGTGAGCCCGGCCGCCGTCGTCTTCCTTACTATATTGTTGAGCTCCTCACGTCGTCACCCGATCTCAGACGCCATGGCCGTGAGACTGCCCGTATCCAGCGCCTCCAGACATACTAGGACCCCGCCATAGTTCACTATAACCCCGCTCTATTCTCCGCCCCTTAAGTCGCCAAGATGGCTCCTCTTCGCTCCGGGGGCCATTGTAATGAAGACGACGGGCATACGCGCGAGCCGCATGGCCATCGCCTGGTGCACGTTCCTGGCTGGACTTGCTGACCTCGGTCTGCTGTTGGCCCTGCACCCGTTAAGAAGCTTCTCCGAATCAACCCAACCTTATACATGGAACAACTGGCCATGGCCACGTCGTGCTGATCTTGGTGTTTGGGAAATTTATTTCATGTCTTCTTCTCTGTGCAGGTCGAATACATGGTGCATCTCTGCCTCCAACTGTTTGGAGAAGAATGCCAGGCTCGCTTCTGTAATATGGCGTAGCTTGTGGTGAAATAAATACGACGGTATGTTTCTTTCTCCGATTGTTTGATGAATCGTTTGTGTGCATTTTCCAGTAGAACCGGCGTTTGAACACAAGATGACGCAGCCTATCTCACAGGAAAGTTTTGTTGCAACATCTTGACATTGCCTGCAATGCCGGCGTCGCTTTGCGTGCAACGCCGACGCGCAACGTTCGAAATGTGTGAGAAATGACCAAAATGTGTTGAGCCACAAAGCTGATGGTAATCACGTATTAAAAATTCGAAAAACTTATTTGGCTGTTACTAATGGTCAGTTAAATATCTCTCATTGCAGGCACGTGCCTACCCATACATTTTATTAAGTTAACTATTAGAATTTACTTAACAGGGCTTATCGGTTAACATGATTCACCTCTTTTTTGACGTCCGCCAACAGATGTATTACAATCCAGATGAAATTTAGTGCCCTCCAATAAATTTTAAATTTAGTGGCAGGCATCCCTAAAACACCAGGTCTGAAAACATCTTGCCCTCTCTCTTGGTTTGTTGCCCTGTCCTCGAAAATAAAAGCAGCAACTCAAGCAACTGCTTGTAAGAGCCACAAAAGAGGAAGAAAGAAGGAAGGGGAGAGGATATAATGCTCACCGATGGCAATCACCAAGGGCCCCTTCGTCCATGTGTGCATCTGAACGCTGTTCGACAACAGGTGCATCATTTCCCGGGGAATGGCCACGCATGCCGGTCGCTGAAGCCTCAGCGCAGTGGGGGCGACTGGAAAGCTGGAAAAGGAAGAAAAAAAGAAAAATGATCGTTTCATTGTAAAACGCATGAATGCCGAACTATAGCGATCACTGACTCTTACTGTGGAAGGAAGAAAAAGTACTAATTGCAGTAATTATCTGGTACTCTTGAAACGGGGAAAAAGTGAGTTTGTACATTCATACAGAAACGGTGGTTCTGATCTGCTCTGAAAAACCAGAGATGCAAACATGGAGGAATAGATGTAAGGGATCTTTCCAGTTCTGCCAGTGTCAGATGTTTCCTTCGGATAAACACGCTGAGTGGAATCATTACAAACATAATTATATGTTTGTATTGTAGCGGCGCAGGCGATACCAGCGCCGCTACAGTATAATATCTTTGTAATGAGCATAACTATATATTTGTTGGATCTTTTTAATTGCATGTTAGTAACTATAATTTATTTCATCGTTACTGAAGAAAGTTACCAATAATCAAGCAAGACAGGCGGACCCTTATACTAGTGTCTTTCGGGAATAGTGAACCGCTTGAACAAACCTGTTTATAACAAAACTGCCCGGCACTCGGCACGCGAGCCGAGAACACATGCGAGCGATGATTATGGCAGGTATAAATGGGTGAAAGAGGTGCAAGTTCCCGCGCCGCGCTTAGAAAAGTCCTCTCCCCTCCCCCCCCCCCCCCCCCCCCTTCCCCCAGCGAGAGAGCGGCCTTCCTGGCCGCGGTTTAGATACGAGAGGGGCGGCGCGAGTAGGGTGTCATGCGCGAGGCATGCCACGACCTCTTGTGAGCGTCGACGACAGCCGGCGATGCTGTGCGTGGGCACAACGATGTAGTTCACGGGAGATATTTGTTAGAGCTCCGTGTAAAGCCCATTGCAGTGGTGAAGGAACTTATCGCACAAGCCAGGGATGCAGACGGGTGTCCAGAGGAGAACTTCATCACTGGGATAAAAGGAAACAGTGCAGTGGCGCAGATTACTTGGCGACGTCAGTGTACACGCGGGCAAGTTGGCGACAATGGTCATGCGAGAAGCAGACTGGTCGCCCAGACAACTTGCCGGAGAGGCGGGAGCAGTGAGGACGATGGTACCGAAGACCGAGAAGGGCTTACGGCTAAACATTAGTAAGAAAGGGCTATAGCCGTTGGTGCGCAGAACTGTTGAATTCTAGGCAAATGTGACGAAAGGCAAAACATTGTGCCAGTTCTTATTTTCCGGACTGATGAACATGGACATCATGTCGGGAAACGTGCCGTAAAAACGCTCGATTGGGGGATTGGTGTGAGGATTATAGCTGGAGGATGTCTTGTGGACGGTGTTAGTGGCGTGGAGGACCTCCTCAAGGACTTGGGAAAGCAACGCTTCCCCACGGTCACTAACCAGAATAAGGGGAGCACGATGGCGCAAGACTGTCGTAACCAGGAAAAAGTCTGCGACTTCAGAAGGGGCACCGCAGCAAAAAGGGCGGTTCCAGTGTACCGCGTCAGATGGCCAGGGGTCGTGACAACCCAACGACGGCCGGCTTGGGTGAAAACTATGGTACGAAACAAGTCGATGACGACTTTGTGAGAGTGCACAGATTATCAAAGAAGAGGTTACATGGGGCCAGCAGGAAAAGATGTTGACCGCTAAGGTTGCTGGCAAGACGATCAGGATGATATTTGGCGACGCTGGTACAAACTCCGGGACAGAAGTTGCGGCCTTCGATACGGTCGAACATTTTGTGGGGGCCTAAATGACCGACACTGGCCTCGTCGTGGTAAGCCTCCAATCTCGAAGTCGAAGGGAGCGAGGTACAAGGAGAACCAACCGGTGACTTGTAGGGTGGTAAGTGTGGTGGTGAGCGTTCCGTGCTGAAATTGGAACATCGGAGGTGACGTCGCAAGCGACAGTTGGGTGCGGCTGATCGACCACGGGGACGAGCGATGAAGGTGCAGCAGTAGAGATCAGCCAGTTGCAGGCGAGGGGAAATCGGTGCGAATGTCCAGTGGCGCCGCAGCGATGTGTGCAACATACAGATGATCCTCAAAAGGCTTTCGTGAAGCGTACAGTGTAGGCGAGGCCGCAGGTGGAGTTACAGGGGCTGAAGACAACGGGAAGCGAGAGAAGGCGTTAGCGTCGAGGTGCTTTTGTCGCGTGAGCTACACTGGCCGAGGCTGAGCAGTTTCACGTGGCTCCTGGAGAGCCGTGCTGCGCATGAGCGAGGAGCCGTGACGTCCCATGCGGAGCCGCGGCGCCGCCGTCGTCGCGCGCAACCCCCCTGGTCTGCGAATTCCACCGGAGTGACTTCATAGCCGCGGCAGACGCACTGGCGCCGGCGCGTGCCCAGCTGTGCGCCTGAGTTGCTCAGTAGCCAAGTCTGACGCTGCGCCGGAGCCGCTTGATAGCGAATCTCATTTTGTGCACATGGGCAGAGGTATTAGTGGGGGCATGCATATAGCACGGCGTTTGCCAGTGTGGTATAGCCATGGAGGAGGAGAGATAAATTGCTGCTCAGTGACAATTTATGCTCAGCGGCTACGCGTAGCTAACGCTGCGTATATCCTGGCATGGCCGCGGGCTAAGCCACTGCTAATTTTTTGCCAGATTTGCAGGTGATAGCGATAGACGTAGCAACCTGCCATACCAGGCTACCAGATAAGTTGTTTAACGACGACAGCCAACAGAGCGCGTGATGATCTATGACCCTGGCCGTACAAATAGGGCAATTTTTGGATTGACCAAATAACGGGAAAACATTCTTGCTCCGTAATTGTGCAATTGCGCTCAGCTGCAGTAAGCGAACGGATCGGGTACGCCACAACCTGTAAATGAGACGCAGTGTTGAGTTGCAAAAGAGCCACGCCGATGCCATGTCCACTGGCATCAATTTGAAGAATGGTGGGCTCAAAATTTCTCAAAATGGCGAAGCATAGGCGTTGAAGGCAGCGACTGGGTAGGGCTTGGAAGGCCTTCTCGCACTCAAGGGGTCACACGTAAAGCGCATCAGAAGCCAAGAGGTCGATTAGCGGGACCGCAAGGAAGGCAAAATTCCGGATAAAACGAATGAAGTACGACGCCAAGCCAAGGAAGCTGCGGAGTTCCTTGTGGCGCTGGGGGCCAAGGAAAATAGATGAGATGCAATTCTGTCGTGCTGCGGGCTGGATTTCCGCCTTGCTCATACCATAGCCCAGCACCATGATGGTTCTGCTGGAAAAGTGGCACTTCATGTTATTTAGCAGAAGGCCGGCTTGAGCAAGGCACGTGACAACTTCTGTGAGACGGTGAAAGTGCTGGGTGTTATGAACGTGATGAACTCCAGCCAAAGTACATTAAGGCACAGATTCCATCGACTGGGATGACCACAGTGGCGGCGACAGCAGTGGAAATTTCGACCATGTCAGGTGGCCGACGACCTCAAAAAAAAAAAAAAAAGATGCCAGGCTAGGAAAGAGCCTGCGGTATTTTTCTCACGCTTTGCTCGGTGGGGATGACCTTCCCCTTGGGCTGTTTCCCAGAGAAGGACGCTTGGGGCAGCAACCAACGACGGACAGACGACGGTGGAATAAAAGGACGGCGTCAAGTAATTAGCTGTGTTCGACAGCAGCCAGCCACACAACAGAGAGGTCGCCGCAGTGTAGGCCCACGGCGAAGTACGCATCACATGAGTTTTTCGGAAGCAGGCAGCCGCTTGAATCATGCTTGTACCTGTGTAGGACATAGCCGTGGACTTGCGATTTCTCATCGCCCGTTCTCACGGGTCGACTCTACAACGAGAAACTCGCTTGCCACTGTGCTGTGCAACTTTTTCCGTCTTGGAGCACGGCTGCGGCGTTGCTAGGCAACAGCGGCTCAAGTTCGTTCGTCGGTCAGCGCATACGGCATACGGCTGCCTACATACGGCATACGGTGCGACGAGCCGAAATGGCTCGCTGGCTGGTGTAGTAAAGCTTTCGCTTTAAAAAGAATCACATGCCGCCGGTGGTATGCTAACCTACGGCTTTATCAAGTAACATACGGTGCCCTATACGAACTCAGCTATTGCGGCGCCTGTCTCACCTTCCACTTTTGAGTGTGTTTAGGTTACGCATAACCTAAACGCGTGCGTTTACCACTGCCCCCCCCCCCCCCCCCACCACCACCATGTCGGGGTTCGCTAAGCATCGCTTGCGAGGCCGCGCACATTGCACATGCAACCAGTGTCACCAAAACTACACTCCTGGCTGACTGAAAATTAAACTGTTGTGACCGGTACATGGGTGCGTAAATTACCATTTTTCACAAACGATTGGCGCAAAATCTACGGGCACACGCAGAAGGCACGCGCTAATTAAGAGCCGGGGTTTCACAGCTAGCGCTCAAGCTTACGTGAGGTCGAGGCAGAAATAATCCAGCATATCACTTCTACAGGTCGCCGACCTCACCTCTCATCACGAGATTGAGGCTCATTAGAGGGTGGACGTTGGCCTCGCGCGGCTACCTACCTGCTCCTCTTCACTGTCACCGTCACGCGCTCCGTCCGCAGCACCCGGGAGCTCCACACCACTGCGAAGAGGAGAGAGCACACGTCGATCACAGGTGGACACGCAGACGCTGTCAGCGTGCCAAACACTGAGCAACATTGTAGGCAGTGCTAGAATAGCGTACGCACGCTTATCTACTCTAAGTGCAAGAGTTGTAAGTAGGGGCTGGACTTTTGGGTTTTTATTTTGAAAATTACGCGGACTTTCCTCGGTTTTTATTTCGGGACGGCACTTTGGGTTTTCTTCGGCGAATATTATTTATGACGAATGCAATGCTGACTTTTTACGGCGACTTAATGTAGCAGTTCTGTGTGGTCGAGAGTCATTTAAAGTTTGTCTCTGTAGTTTGTCATCCTGAACAATTTATGTACCAAAAACAACGTGCAAAATTTAATGCTTGCTTGTAGAAAAAATTGGCACTCTCGTTAAAAGAGTAACTAAAGTTAAACGAGGTAGCCGGCAGACAAAAAAGCGGAAGTTTACTTCCAAGAACTAGGTTGTCATGCTATCGTTGGGTTATGACGCTGAGTTGAGCGCGAGAGAGGGGCATCACGTGGTATGCGTCTTGATGGCAGCGATGGAACTGCGGCTCAACCGTCGCGGTAGCTAAAACATACTTTTTCGCAACGCCCATTCGCGGTTTCGTGTCAATGTCTTATATGCATTTAATTAACAAAGTTAACCGACTAACTGGTCTAAACAGGTGATGATAGCGAAGAAACAGTGCTTAGCTAGAAGACGGCGAGGAGTTGATGTTTCCCAGGCTGCAGAGGCGTGTAAGGTATAGCGGAGCAATAGCACAAATCGCACAACTGCGCCGCTTATCCTGCAACACCATCGTCGCATTATGCCCCTGGCTGCCCTAGTTAGTTAATTCTCAACCTGAAGTGAGTGTAAATAGCATTCAGCAGCCAGCTATAGCTATGCCTTGGAAGCCAAAAATACTGACTTTTTTCGGTTAATACCGAATTTTAAAACTGAGTTGGTGTGATTTTGCCATTTTTTTGTCGGTTTACGCCGAAAAGTCCAACCTGTAGTTATAAGAGACATTCGCTGAGTAACGTGCTACGACAGACGCGACGAAAACGTCAGCATAGTGGCGCCATCTGGATTTAGAACGCAAACCTTTTTGCCAACGAATCAACGCTCCTCTTCGGCCTCGGAGCGGCAGAATCGTCACACGACATAAAAAAAAAGAAGGAAATTTTTCGCTCATGAGTTTTGCGGTGTGTGAGACGAGACACATTGAAAGCCGGATGGTTCACTGATGACCAGTGAACGCACTGCAAAACCAAGTAACAACAGCGAATTCACTCCTAAGCGAAGGGATCCTGTTTCGAAGCGCACCGCCATGTTGGGAGAGATGCGTACTGAAGAGTCGCACACGCTAAACTCAGGAAAAAGCGCACGTAACGCGAACGTACACCATGGCTCGGATTTGAAATAGCGTTTGGCGCATTTTATAGCACGCTACACAATATGTCCATATGCCGATTTTATACTGGCACTACACTCACTCCGCAGTGCAGAACGTCGCCTCTGCACTCATCGCAGCCTTGGTAGCGCTACAAGTAACTGCTGAGACGGAGTACACTGGAAGAACTGCACTTGAGATAAAGAGCACACGCTTCCCATTCATCACAGGCTACAGGAAATTAAAGTTGAAGGCGCCAAGCAGGAACGTCAATGGCAATGGAAGTCCAATTTAAACGGTCGGTCAATTGCTGAGAGGGTGCCACATTGTTACGAATTTTTCAAGTCAGTAACTCAGTTTGAGCTCACGGAAGCGAGGTGAAAAAATAAAGCTTGGACAGGTTTCGCAGAAAAATGCTTTGTTCATTTCTTTTCCAGCACTGAAATGTTGCAATCAAATGAGCGAGCGAGTGACCGGGAAGAAGGCGCCTGAGCTTGGAAACCGGAACGATACAGTGGTGAGCGCGGTGTCTAGCTTGTTCGTATTGGTTCAGACGTTTTCCATGTGGTGTGGATGGCATAGCTTCATTTGCACATATTATACACAAGTCCCGAGGTGTTAAGATGCAGAACGCAGGGCGAGATTAGAAAATGATGCCATATAAAAAATCGGTAGCCACTCAGAAGTTTGGTCTTGAAGGATGCGAAGGTATAAGGAGTGCTC